>NC_069502.1:1201914266-1202019266 GCF_027579735.1 Bombina bombina
CTGATGGACAAACACAGCAGTCAGTCGCAAGCTTCCTATTGATGCACAAATACAGCAGTGTCAGTCGCAAGCTTCCTACTGATGCACAAATACAGCCGTGTCAGTCGCAAGCTTCCTACTGGTGCACAAATACAGCCGTGTCAGTCGCAAGCTTCCTACTGATGCACAAATACAGCAGTGTCAGTCGCAAGCTTCCTACTGATGCACAAATACAGCAGTGTCAGTCGCAAGCTTCCTACTGATGCACAAATACAGCCGTGTCAGTCGCAAGCTTGCTACTGATGCACAAATACAGCCGTGTCAGTCGCAAGCTTCCTACTGATGCACAAACACAGCCGTGTCAGTCGCAAGCTTCCTACTGATGCACAAATACAGCCGTGTCAGTCACAAGCTTCCTACTGATGCACAAATACAGCAGTGTCAGTCGCAAGCTTCCTACTGATGCACAAATACAGCAGTGTCAGTCGCAAGCTTCCTACTGATGCACAAACACAGCAGTCAGTCGCAAGTTTCCTACTGATGCACAAATACAGCAGTGTCAGTCGCAAGCTTCCTACTGATGCACAAATACAGCCGTGTCAGTCGCAAGCTTCCTACTGATGCACAAATACAGCCGTGTCAGTCACAAGCTTCCTACTGATGCACAAATACAGCCGTGCGCTTCCTACTGATGCACAAATACAGCCGTGTCAGTCGCAAGCTTCCTACTGATGCACAAACACAGCCGTGTCAGTCGCAAGCTTCCTACTGATGCACAAATACAGCCGTGTCAGTCGCAAGCTTCCTACTGATGCACAAATACAGCAGTGTCAGTTGTGCTCTTCCTACTGATGCACAAATACAGCAGTGTCAGTTGCAAGCTTCCTACTGATGCACAAATACAGCCGTGTCAGTCACAAGCTTCCTACTGATGCACAAATACAGCCGTGTCAGTCGCAAGCTTCCTACTGATGCACAAATACAGCCGTGTCAGTCGCAAGCTTCCTACTGATGCACAAATACAGCAGTGTCAGTTGTGCTCTTCCTACTGATGCACAAATACAGCAGTGTCAGTTGCAAGCTTCCTACTGATGCACAAATACAGCCGTGTCAGTCACAAGCTTCCTACTGATGCACAAATACAGCAGTGTCAGTCACAAGCTTCCTACTGATGCACAAACACAGCCGTGTCAGTCGCAAGCTTCCTACTGATGCACAAATACAGCCGTGTCAGTCGCAAGCTTCCTACTGATGCACAAATACAGCCGTGTCAGTCACAAGCTTCCTACTGATGCACAAATACAGCCGTGTCAGTCGCAAGCTTCCTACTGATGCACAAATACAGCCGTGTCAGTCGCAAGCTTCCTACTGATGCACAAATACAGCAGTGTCAGTTGTGCTCTTCCTACTGATGCACAAATACAGCAGTGTCAGTTGCAAGCTTCCTACTGATGCACAAATACAGCAGTGTCAGTCGCAAGCTTCCTACTGATGCACAAATACAGCCGTGTCAGTCGCAAGCTTCCTACTGATGCACAAATACAGCCGTGTCAGTCGCAAGCTTCCTACTGATGCACAAATACAGCCGTGTCAGTCACAAGCTTCCTACTGATGCACAAATACAGCAGTGTCAGTCGCAAGCTTCCTACTGATGCACAAATACAGCCGTGTCAGTCGCAAGCTTCCTACTGATGCACAAATACAGCCGTGTCAGTCGCAAGCTTCCTACTGATGCACAAATACAGCCGTGTCAGTCGCAAGCTTCCTACTGATGCACAAATACAGCCGTGTCAGTCGCAAGCTTCCTACTGATGCACAAATACAGCCGTGTCAGTCGCAAGCTTCCTACTGATGCACAAATACAGCCGTGTCAGTCGCAAGCTTCCTACTGATGCACAAATACAGCCGTGTCAGTCGCAAGCTTCCTACTGATGCACAAACACAGCCGTGTCAGTCGCAAGCTTCCTACTGATGCACAAATACAGCCGTGTCAGTCGCAAGCTTCCTACTGATGCACAAACACAGCCGTGTCAGTCGCAAGCTTCCTACTGATGCACAAACACAGCCGTGTCAGTCGCAAGCTTCCTACTGATGCACAAATACAGCAGTGTCAGTCACAAGCTTCCTACTGATGCACAAACACAGCCGTGTCAGTCGCAAGCTTCCTACTGATGCACAAATACAGCCGTGTCAGTCGCAAGCTTCCTACTGATGCACAAATACAGCCGTGTCAGTCGCAAGCTTCCTACTGATGCACAAATACAGCCGTGTCAGTCACAAGCTTCCTACTGATGCACAAATACAGCCGTGACAGTCGCAAGCTTCCTACTGCTGCACAAATACAGCCGTGTCAGTCACAAGCTTCCAACTGATGCACAAATACAGCCGTGTCAGTCGCAAGCTTCCTACTGATGCACAAATACAGCCGTGTCAGTTGTGCTCTTCCTACTGATGCACAAACACAGCCGTGTCAGTTGTGCTCTTCCTACTGATGCACAAATACAGCCGTGTCAGTTGCAAGCTTCCTACTGATGCACAAATACAGCAGTGTCAGTTGTGCTCTTCCTACTGATGCACAAATACAGCAGTGTCAGTCACAAGCTTCCTACTGATGCACAAATACAGCCGTGTCAGTCGCAAGCTTCCTACTGATGCACAAATACAGCCGTGTCAGTCGCAAGCTTCCTACTGATGCACAAATACAGCCGTGTCAGTCGCAAGCTTCCTACTGATGCACAAATACAGCAGTGTCAGTTGTGCTCTTCCTACTGATGCACAAATACAGCAGTGTCAGTTGCAAGCTTCCTACTGATGCACAAATACAGCTGTCAGTTGTGCGCTTCCTACTGATGCACAAATACAGTTGTGTCAGTCGTGCGCTTCCTACTGATGCACAAATACAGCAGTGTCAATCGTGCGCTTCCTACTGATGCACAAACACAGCCGTGTCAATCGTGCGCTTCCTACTGATGCACAAATACAGCCGTGTCAATCGTGCGCTTCCTACTGATGCACAAATACAGCTGTCAGTTGTGCGCTTCCTACTGATGCACAAAAACAGCCGTGTCAGTCACAAGCTTCCAAATGATGCACAAACACAGCCGTGTCAGTCGTGCGCTTCCAACTGATGCACAAATACAGTTGTGCGCTTCCTACTGATGCACAAATACAGTTGTGCGCTTCCTACTGATGCACAAATACAGTTGTGTCAGTTGTGCGCTTCCTACTGATGCACAAATACAGTTGTGTCAGTCGCAAGCTTCCTACTGATGACCAAACGCAGCCGTGTTATTTGTGCGCTTCCTACGGATACACAAAAATAGTTGTGCGCTTCCTACTGATGCACAAATACAGTTGTGCGCTTCCTACTGATGCACAAATACAGCTGTGCGCTTCCTACTGATGCACAAATACAGTTGTGCGCTTCCTACTGATGCACAAATACAGCCGTGTCAGTCGCAAGCTTCCTACTGATGCACAAATACAGCCGTGTCAGTCGCAAGCTTCCTACTGATGCACAAACAGAGCCGTGTCAGTCGCAAGCTTCCTACTGATGCACAAACAGAGCCGTGTCAGTCGCAAGCTTCCTACTGATGCACAAACACAGCAGTCAGTCGCAAGCTTCCTACTGATGCACAAACAGAGCCGTGTCAGTCGCAAGCTTCCTACTGATGCACAAATACAGCTGTGCGCTTCCTACTGATACACAAATACAGTTGTGCGCTTCCTACTGATGCACAAATACAGTTGTGTCAGTCGCAAGCTTCCTACTGATGCACAAATACAGCCGTGTCAGTCGCAAGCTTCCTACTGATGCACAAACAGAGCCGTGTCAGTCGCAAGCTTCCTACTGATGCACAAACAGAGCCGTGTCAGTCGCAAGCTTCCTACTGATGCACAAACAGAGCCGTGTCAGTCGCAAGCTTCCTACTGATGCACAAATACAGCCGTGTCAGTCGTGCGTTTCCTACTGATGCACAAACACAGCCGTGTCAGTCGCAAGCTTCCTACTGATGCACAAATACAGCAGTGTCAGTTGCAAGCTTCCTACTGATGCACAAACACAGCCGTGTCAGTCGCAAGCTTCCTACTGGTGCACAAATACAGCCGTGTCAGTCGCAAGCTTCCTACTGATGCACAAATACAGCTGTGCGCTTCCTACTGATGCACAAATACAGTTGTGCGCTTCCTACTGCTGCACAAATACAGCCGTGTCAGTCGCAAGCTTCCTACTGATGCACAAATACAGCCGTGTCAGTCGCAAGCTTCCTACTGATGCACAAATACAGCAGTGTCAGTCGCAAGCTTCCTACTGATGCACAAATACAGCCGTGTCAGTCGCAAGCTTCCTACTGATGCACAAATACAGCCGTGTCAGTCGCAAGCTTCCTACTGATGCACAAATACAGCCGTGTCAGTCGCAAGCTTCCTACTGATGCACAAATACAGCCGTGTCAGTCGCAAGCTTCCTACTGATGCACAAATACAGCCGTGCGCTTCCTACTGATGCACAAATACAGCCGTGTCAGTCGCAAGCTTCCTACTGATGGACAAACACAGCAGTCAGTCGCAAGCTTCCTATTGATGCACAAATACAGCAGTGTCAGTCGCAAGCTTCCTACTGATGCACAAATACAGCCGTGTCAGTCGCAAGCTTCCTACTGGTGCACAAATACAGCCGTGTCAGTCGCAAGCTTCCTACTGATGCACAAATACAGCAGTGTCAGTCGCAAGCTTCCTACTGATGCACAAATACAGCCGTGTCAGTCGCAAGCTTCCTACTGATGCACAAATACAGCCGTGTCAGTCGCAAGCTTCCTACTGATGCACAAATACAGCCGTGTCAGTCGCAAGCTTCCTACTGATGCACAAACACAGCCGTGTCAGTCGCAAGCTTCCTACTGATGCACAAATACAGCCGTGTCAGTCACAAGCTTCCTACTGATGCACAAATACAGCAGTGTCAGTCGCAAGCTTCCTACTGATGCACAAATACAGCAGTGTCAGTCGCAAGCTTCCTACTGATGCACAAACACAGCAGTCAGTCGCAAGTTTCCTACTGATGCACAAATACAGCAGTGTCAGTCGCAAGCTTCCTACTGATGCACAAATACAGCCGTGTCAGTCGCAAGCTTCCTACTGATGCACAAATACAGCCGTGTCAGTCACAAGCTTCCTACTGATGCACAAATACAGCCGTGCGCTTCCTACTGATGCACAAATACAGCCGTGTCAGTCGCAAGCTTCCTACTGATGCACAAACACAGCCGTGTCAGTCGCAAGCTTCCTACTGATGCACAAATACAGCCGTGTCAGTCGCAAGCTTCCTACTGATGCACAAATACAGCAGTGTCAGTTGTGCTCTTCCTACTGATGCACAAATACAGCAGTGTCAGTTGCAAGCTTCCTACTGATGCACAAATACAGCAGTGTCAGTCACAAGCTTCCTACTGATGCACAAATACAGCCGTGTCAGTCGCAAGCTTCCTACTGATGCACAAATACAGCCGTGTCAGTCGCAAGCTTCCTACTGATGCACAAATACAGCAGTGTCAGTTGTGCTCTTCCTACTGATGCACAAATACAGCAGTGTCAGTTGCAAGCTTCCTACTGATGCACAAATACAGCCGTGTCAGTCACAAGCTTCCTACTGATGCACAAATACAGCAGTGTCAGTCACAAGCTTCCTACTGATGCACAAACACAGCCGTGTCAGTCGCAAGCTTCCTACTGATGCACAAATACAGCCGTGTCAGTCGCAAGCTTCCTACTGATGCACAAATACAGCCGTGTCAGTCACAAGCTTCCTACTGATGCACAAATACAGCCGTGTCAGTCGCAAGCTTCCTACTGATGCACAAATACAGCCGTGTCAGTCGCAAGCTTCCTACTGATGCACAAATACAGCAGTGTCAGTTGTGCTCTTCCTACTGATGCACAAATACAGCAGTGTCAGTTGCAAGCTTCCTACTGATGCACAAATACAGCAGTGTCAGTCGCAAGCTTCCTACTGATGCACAAATACAGCCGTGTCAGTCGCAAGCTTCCTACTGATGCACAAATACAGCTGTGTCAGTCGCAAGCTTCCTACTGATGCACAAATACAGCCGTGTCAGTCACAAGCTTCCTACTGATGCACAAATACAGCAGTGTCAGTCGCAAGCTTCCTACTGATGCACAAATACAGCCGTGTCAGTCGCAAGCTTCCTACTGATGCACAAATACAGCCGTGTCAGTCGCAAGCTTCCTACTGATGCACAAATACAGCCGTGTCAGTCGCAAGCTTCCTACTGATGCACAAATACAGCCGTGTCAGTCGCAAGCTTCCTACTGATGCACAAATACAGCCGTGTCAGTCGCAAGCTTCCTACTGATGCACAAATACAGCCGTGTCAGTCGCAAGCTTCCTACTGATGCACAAATACAGCCGTGTCAGTCGCAAGCTTCCTACTGATGCACAAACACAGCCGTGTCAGTCGCAAGCTTCCTACTGATGCACAAATACAGCCGTGTCAGTCGCAAGCTTCCTACTGATGCACAAACACAGCCGTGTCAGTCGCAAGCTTCCTATTGATGCACAAACACAGCCGTGTCAGTCGCAAGCTTCCTACTGATGCACAAATACAGCAGTGTCAGTCACAAGCTTCCTACTGATGCACAAACACAGCCGTGTCAGTCGCAAGCTTCCTACTGATGCACAAATACAGCCGTGTCAGTCGCAAGCTTCCTACTGATGCACAAATACAGCCGTGTCAGTCGCAAGCTTCCTACTGATGCACAAATACAGCCGTGTCAGTCACAAGCTTCCTACTGATGCACAAATACAGCCGTGTCAGTCGCAAGCTTCCTACTGCTGCACAAATACAGCCGTGTCAGTCACAAGCTTCCAACTGATGCACAAATACAGCCGTGTCAGTCGCAAGCTTCCTACTGATGCACAAATACAGCCGTGTCAGTTGTGCTCTTCCTACTGATGCACAAACACAGCCGTGTCAGTTGTGCTCTTCCTACTGATGCACAAATACAGCCGTGTCAGTTGCAAGCTTCCTACTGATGCACAAATACAGCAGTGTCAGTTGTGCTCTTCCTACTGATGCACAAATACAGCAGTGTCAGTCACAAGCTTCCTACTGATGCACAAATACAGCCGTGTCAGTCGCAAGCTTCCTACTGATGCACAAATACAGCCGTGTCAGTCGCAAGCTTCCTACTGATGCACAAATACAGCAGTGTCAGTTGTGCTCTTCCTACTGATGCACAAATACAGCAGTGTCAGTTGCAAGCTTCCTACTGATGCACAAATACAGCCGTGTCAGTCACAAGCTTCCTACTGATGCACAAATACAGCCGTGTCAGTCGCAAGCTTCCTACTGATGCACAAATACAGCCGTGTCAGTCGCAAGCTTCCTACTGATGCACAAATACAGCAGTGTCAGTTGTGCTCTTCCTACTGATGCACAAATACAGCAGTGTCAGTTGCAAGCTTCCTACTGATGCACAAATACAGCCGTGTCAGTCACAAGCTTCCTACTGATGCACAAATACAGCAGTGTCAGTTGTGCTCTTCCTACTGATGCACAAATACAGCAGTGTCAGTCACAAGCTTCCTACTGATGCACAAACACAGCCGTGTCAGTCGCAAGCTTCCTACTGATGCACAAATACAGCCGTGTCAGTCGCAAGCTTCCTACTGATGCACAAATACAGCCGTGTCAGTCACAAGCTTCCTACTGATGCACAAATACAGCCGTGTCAGTCGCAAGCTTCCTACTGATGCACAAATACAGCCGTGTCAGTCGCAAGCTTCCTACTGATGCACAAATACAGCAGTGTCAGTTGTGCTCTTCCTACTGATGCACAAATACAGCCGTGTCAGTCGCAAGCTTCCTACTGATGCACAAATACAGCCGTGTCAGTCACAAGCTTCCTACTGATGCACAAATACAGCCGTGTCAGTCGCAAGCTTCCTACTGCTGCACAAATACAGCCGTGTCAGTCACAAGCTTCCTACTGATGCACAAATACAGCCGTGTCAGTCGCAAGCTTCCTACTGATGCACAAATACAGCCGTGTCAGTTGTGCTCTTCCTACTGATGCACAAACACAGCCGTGTCAGTTGTGCTCTTCCTACTGATGCACAAATACAGCCGTGTCAGTTGCAAGCTTCCTACTGATGCACAAATACAGCAGTGTCAGTTGTGCTCTTCCTACTGATGCACAAATACAGCAGTGTCAGTTGCAAGCTTCCTACTGATGCACAAATACAGCAGTGTCAGTTGCAAGCTTCCTACTGATGCACAAATACAGCAGTGTCAGTCGCAAGCTTCCTACTGATGCACAAATACAGCAGTGTCAGTTGCAAGCTTCCTACTGATGCACAAATACAGCCGTGTCAGTCGCAAGCTTCCTACTGATGCACAAATACAGCCGTGTCAGTCGCAAGCTTCCTACTGATGCACAAATACAGCCGTGTCAGTCGCAAGCTTCCTACTGATGCACAAATACAGCCGTGTCAGTCGCAAGCTTCCTACTGATGCACAAATACAGCCGTGTCAGTCGCAAGCTTCCTACTGATGCACAAATACAGCCGTGTCAGTCGCAAGCTTCCTACTGGTGCACAAATACAGCAGTGTCAGTTGCAAGCTTCCTACTGGTGCACAAATACAGCAGTGTCAGTCACAAGCTTCCTACTGATGCACAAATACAGCAGTGTCAGTTGCAAGCTTCCTACTGGTGCACAAATACAGCAGTGTCAGTTGCAAGCTTCCTACTGGTGCACAAATACAGCAGTGTCAGTCACAAGCTTCCTACTGATGCACAAATACAGCAGTGTCAGTTGCAAGCTTCCTACTGATGCACAAACACAGCCGTGTCAGTTGCAAGCTTCCTACTGATGCACAAACACAGCCGTGTCAGTCGCAAGCTTCCTACTGATGCACAAATACAGCAGTGTCAGTCGCAAGCTTCCTACTGATGCACAAATACAGCCGTGTCAGTCGCAAGCTTCCTACTGATGCACAAATACAGCAGTGTCAGTCGCAAGCTTCCTACTGGTGCACAAACACAGCCGTGTCAGTCGCAAGCTTCCTACTGATGCACAAATACAGCAGTGTCAGTTGCAAGCTTCCTACTGGTGCACAAATACAGCCGTATCAGTTGCAAGCTTCCTACTGATGCACAAATACAGCCGTGTCAGTCGCAAGCTTCCTACTGATGCACAAATACAGCAGTGTCAGTCGCAAGCTTCCTACTGATGCACAAATACAGCCGTGTCAGTCGCAAGCTTCCTACTGATGCACAAATACAGCCGTGTCAGTCGCAAGCTTCCTACTGATGCACAAATACAGCCGTGTCAGTCACAAGCTTCCTACTGATGCACAAATACAGCCGTGTCAGTCGCAAGCTTCCTACTGATGCACAAATACAGCCGTGCGCTTCCTACTGATGCACAAATACAGCCGTGTCAGTCGCAAGCTTCCTACTGATGCACAAATACAGCCGTGTCACTCGCAAGCTTCCTACTGATGCACAAATACAGCCGTGTCAGTCGGAAGCTTCCTACTGATGCACAAATACAGCCGTGTCAGTCGCAAGCTTCCTACTGATGCACAAATACAGCAGTGTCAGTCGCAAGCTTCCTACTGATGCACAAATACAGCCGTGTCACTCGCAAGCTTCCTACTGATGCACAAATACAGCCGTGTCACTCGCAAGCTTCCTACTGATGCACAAATACAGCCGTGCGCTTCCTACTGATGCACAAATACAGCCGTGTCAGTCGCAAGCTTCCTACTGATGCACAAATACAGCCGTGTCACTCGCAAGCTTCCTACTGATGCACAAATACAGCCGTGTCACTCGCAAGCTTCCTACTGATGCACAAATACAGCAGTGTCAGTCGCAAGTTTCCTACTGATGCACAAATACAGCCGTGTCAGTCGCAAGCTTCCTACTGATGCACAAATACAGCCGTGTCAGTCACAAGCTTCCTACTGATGCACAAATACAGCAGTGTCAGTTGCAAGCTTCCTACTGATGCACAAATACAGCAGTGTCAGTCGCAAGCTTCCTACTGATGCACAAATACAGCCGTGTCAGTCGCAAGCTTCCTACTGATGCACAAATACAGCAGTGTCAGTTGTGCTCTTCCTACTGATGCACAAATACAGCAGTGTCAGTCGCAAGCTTCCTACTGATGCACAAATACAGCCGTGTCAGTCGCAAGCTTCATACTGATGCACAAATACAGCCGTGTCAGTCGCAAGCTTCCTACTGATGCACAAATACAGCCGTGTCAGTCGCAAGCTTCCTACTGATGCACAAATACAGCCGTGTCAGTCACAAGCTTCCTACTGATGCACAAATACAGCCGTGTCAGTCGCAAGCTTCCTACTGATGCACAAATACAGCCGTGTCAGTCGCAAGCTTCCTACTGATGCTCAAATACAGCCGTGTCAGTCGCAAGCTTCCTACTGATGCACAAATACAGCCGTGCGCTTCCTACTGATGCACAAATACAGCAGTGTCAGTCGCAAGCTTCCTACTGATGCTCAAATACAGCCGTGTCAGTCGCAAGCTTCCTACTGATGCTCAAATACAGCCGTGTCAGTCGCAAGCTTCCTATTGATGCACAAATACAGCCGTGTCAGTCGCAAGCTTCCTACTGATGCACAAACACAGCAGTCAGTCGCAAGCTTCCTATTGATGCACAAACAGAGCCGTGTCAGTCGCAAGCTTCCTACTGATGCACAAACACAGCAGTCAGTCATGCGCTTCCAACGGCAGCATTTATAATTTCTTTCTTCACATTAATTTTTTTCCAAGTATGTATTTTACCTGCTGTATTAAAATGTTTAGTTTCTTTTACTTTATTTTGGCATTTGAAATAGCCAATGTTGCCATGGTATCCTTACCTACACTGAAAGTTTCTAGTTTAGGTTAAAGGGACACTGAACATAAATTTTTCTTCACTGATTCAGATAGAGCAGCAGTTTTAAGCAACTTTGTAATTTACTCCTGTTATTAATTTTTCTTCGTTCTCTTGGTATCTATATTTGAAAAAGCAGGAATGTAAGCTTACAAGCCGGCCCATCTTTGGTTCACCTCCTGGGTAGTGCTTGTTGATTGGTGGCTAAATGTAGCCACCAATCAGCAAGTGCTACCCAGGGTGCTTAACAAAAAATGGGCAGGGTTGTAAACTTACATTCTTGCTTTTTCAATGCAGAGTTGCTGCATATGTGCAAACTGGAATGTAGTGAAATCTTATCTTACATTGCACTGTGGGAAATGCACAAAGACTTATGACTATAAAATGTTTTAAGCTAGCTCCCAGTAGTGCACTGCTGCCCTGAAGCTGACTTTAACTATGTGTTTAACGCATATGGGGACGTTGAACACAAGTATCTGCCAGCATGTAACAATAGACTGATGTCACTTTAAGGATATCTTGTGGACTTAGTTGTATATATATATATTGCTTATCACACCACACTGGGAGAGGGATAGTGCTCATACCTGGCATCGTATTTTGTCCCAAATTACATGCCAGATTATAAAGCTGTCTGTGCATAAGCGCAGGGAAGAGTTAATTACCGATTCAGTGACACATTTCCTTAGCTGTGTTCATATAGGGATATTCATGTCTTGTCAGTAGGGGCTAGCGGCTAACAGTAAATATTTAACCCTCTGTGTCATTTGAATAATTTGAAAATATAAAGGGACATACAACTCAAAATGGACATGAATGCTTTTCCAATATCAAAAAACACATTTCCCCCAAGACAGAACATACTGTGATCTGAGATGTCATCACAGAAAATGCAGTAAGTCTGCAGAAAACAAGGAACACATGCAGGAGCTGGTCAACACAAGGCTGTTCTCTGCAGACAGTGCTTTGCTCTGGCCGCATGGTGTAAGTTTTCCTAAACACAGTGTAGCCAGAGTGAAGCACTGTTTGAGAACACATTGCAACTGAGCTGGTACTTTAGTGTAACCACCTAATTTTAAACTGCATTTTATTTCAAACAAGAAAGTGAAAAAGTTCTGCCTCTGGGCGCATTTCTCTAACAAACATTAGCAAAAACAACTTTCCGTTACTGTGCACAGCGCACACGTTCATATGCCCTCTAGACCCTCATTCATACTCCGCTCTTGCACAGAAAGCCATAGTAGTTAACAATGATCTAAATAGAGTACTTGCTGACACAATATTAAATGCTGTGCACTGAGACAGTCATAACCTTTACTAGAAGTACCACAACATGCTTCTAGTGAATAATGAAATACTTCCATGTCCCTTTAGTGATATCAAATACTAACATTGCCCATTTAAACATCAAAACACTAATATTTACACTGAGACACTGATGTCCTAATGATAACGATGCAAGAAGAAACTTGTGTGTATACGCTTATGGGCAGAGGTCATGTGACTCACAGTACAGTAGTCTGATTTCCGATAGGATCAGGAAAGCACAGACTTATGGGAGATTTTTTCGTTCTCTTTTACCACTTTTTGCAGCCAGTACAAGTAAAACATAACAGACAGGTAAGAATCAAAAGCACAGAGGAGACAGTAGGAACCAATAGAAACACAGAAATAAAATAAAATAGCACAGAATCCACCGATGAGAGTGCACATAGCTGAATAACACCGTTAGTCTATATTCAGTCCACATAGTCTAGACAGAATGATGTGCATCTCATTTGTGCATTCTAACAAATACTGAACTAATTCTTTGTTTTTTTTATAAAATTAAACTCGGTACTGTAAAAGGCCAGTTGCCTGCATCTCAGCGCTGCAGGTTTAATGCTTTTTAGCTCTTGTGAAGCAGAATGCAGGGTATTGTGACACCTCATTTCTGAACCAACTGATATCCCCTGGGAGACGTACCTGCGAACATGATATACATCTGCACAGTAACAGCTATACTAGTAACAATTAGACAATCACTGGCTGCAAACAACTGTATATAGAGCCCCATAAGTACCTGGTTATTTAGATGTCTGCGCTGAGATGAGGACTTTATTACAAAGTGCGCAGCAATCAAACCCAGAGCTACCACCAAGGTTTTGTTTATTTTCTATTGTGCAGGATACAGTAAGAATAGAGTGTATAGCACCTAATAAAGCAGACACTATGGGAGAGATCACGATTACACAGCGGTAACCTCTATGTGATTGGCTGTACCAGAGGGTCTGGCTACACAGACTAACAAGCTATAAACATAGCATTTAAAGGGACAATGTACACTAGATTTTTCTTTGCATAAATGTTTTGTAGAGGATCCATTTATATAACCCACCTGGGGGTATTTTTGTAACAATGTATAGTTTTGATTATTTTGTGCTGATTTTTAGACTCCTTACCAAGCCCCACAGTGTCAGATGTATACTGAAGTCTACAGACTCCTGCTGGCTCCTGTATATGTTATCTGTCTTTTCATATGCAGGGAATTGGGGGAGGGGAGAGTGTCTGCCCTTTTTTTTTCCTAGATACTCTCTCTGTGCAAAGAAAATCACCTGGTCAGTACCTGGATGGGAGACTGCCTGTGAACACCAGGTGCAATAGACTTTATATATATATATATATATATATATATATATATATATATATATATATATATATATATATATATATATATATATATATATATATATATATACAATAAGGCCTGCATAATATAAAGGGCTCTCTCCTATAGATAATGTTGCTTATACACATTTGACCAAAGGCTGTAAACATTAATAGGTGCTTTAATAAAACTAACTTATTTAGACTAACAATTTTTTAATGTTACTACAGGGAGTGCAGAATTATTAGGCAAGTTGTATTTTTGAGGATTAATTTTATTATTTAACAACAACCATGTTCTCAATGAACCCAAAAAACTCATTAATATCAAAGCTGATTAGTTTTGGAAGTAGTTTTTAGTTTGTTTTTAGTTATAGCTATTTTAGGGGGATATCTGTGTGTGCAGGTGACTATTACTGTGCATAATTATTAGGCAACTTAACAAAAAACAAATATATACCCATTTCAATTATTTATTTTTACCAGTGAAACCAATATAACATCTCAACATTCACAAATATACATTTCTGACATTCAAAAACAAAACAAAAACAAATCAGTGACCAATATAGCCACCTTTCTTTGCAAGGACACTCAAAAGCCTGCCATCCATGGATTCTGTCAGTGTTTTGATCTGTTCACCATCAACATTGTGTGCAGCAGCAACCACAGCCTCCCAGACACTGTTCAGAGAGGTGTACTGTTTTCCCTCCTTGTAAATCTCACATTTGATGATGGACCACAGGTTCTCAATGGGGTTCAGATCAGGTGAACAAGGCCATGTCATTAGATTTTCTTCTTTTATACCCTTTCTTGCCAGCCACGCTGTGGAGTACTTGGAGCATTGTCCTGCATGAAAATCATGTTTTTCTTGAAGGATGCAGACTTCTTCCTGTACCACTGCTTGAAGAAGGTGTCTTCCAGAAACTGGCAGTAGGACTGGGAGTTGAGCTTGACTCCATCCTCAACCCGAAAAGGCCCCACAAGCTCATCTTTAATGATACCAGCCCAAACCAGTACTCCACCTCCACCTTGCTGGCGTCTGAGTCGGACTGGAGCTCTCTGCCCTTTACCAATCCAGCCACGGGCCCATCCATCTGGCCCATCAAGACTCACTCTCATTTCATCAGTCCATAAAACCTTAGAAAAATCAGTCTTGAGATATTTCTTGGCCCAGTCTTGACGTTTCAGCTTGTGTGTCTTGTTCAGTGGTGGTCGTCTTTCAGCCTTTCTTACCTTGACCATGTCTCTGAGTATTGCACACCTTGTGCTTTTGGGCACTCCAGTGATGTTGCAGCTCTGAAATATGGCCAAACTGGTGGCAAGTGGCATCTTGGCAGCTGCACACTTGACTTTTCTCAGTTCATGGGCAGTTATTTTGCGCCTTTTGTTGACTATTTTGAATGAAACGCTTGATTGTTCGATGATCACGCTTCAGAAGCTTTGCAATTTTAAGAGTGCTGCATCCCTCTGCAAGGTATCTCACTATTTTTGACTTTTCTGAGCCTGTCAAGTCCTTCTTTTGACCCATTTTGCCAAAGGAAAGGAAGTTGCCTAATAATTATGCACACCTGATATAGGGTGTTGATGTCATTAGACCACACCCCTTCTCATTACAGAGATAAACATCACCTAATATGCTTAATTGGTAGTAGGCTTTCGAGCCTATACAGCTTGGAGTAAGACAACATTCATAAAGAGGATGATGTGGTCAAAATACTCATTTGCCTAATAATTCTGCACTCCCTGTATTTTAGAGTACCATAATAATATCCTATAACATATGATGCTGACATGATATCCACCATGAGATAATGTTAGGCTAGGGTTTTTGTTTACATCCTTTATTAGCCAATTTGTATAGTACTTGTTTGTTTTTTAGTATAATGTGAATTATTTGGAAATGGTTTAAATCATTGTATTCTAACTATGGCCTGATTAGAACAGGTGTGCACTCTCACACCTGAGGACAGGGCCGCCACTAGAAATTTTGGGGCCCCTGACTTAACCATTGATCAGGCCCCCCCCCCTCCTTTGACATGTTCAATTTTTGACCAAGTGAATAAAATGTATATGCACTTTATTCTTAAAGGGACACTGTAACCAAAATTTTTCTTTCGTGATTCAGATTGAGCATGAATTTTTAAGCAACTTTCTAATTTACTCCTTTTATCAAATTTTCTTCATTCTCTTGGTATCTTTATTTGAAATGCAAGAATGTAAGTTTAGATGCCGGCCCATTTTTGGTGAACAACCTGGGTTGTCCTTGCTGATTGGTGGATACATTCATCCACCAATAAAAAAGTGCTGTCCAGAGTACTGAAACAAAAAAAAAGCTTAGATGCCTTCTTTTTCAAATAATGATAGCAAGAGAACAAAGAAAAATTGAAAATAGGAGTAAATTAGAAAGTTGCTTAAAATGTCATGCTAAATCTGAATCACAAAATAATTTTTTTGGTTACAGTGTCCCTTTAAGTGTCTATTTAAACTTGGAAATGTTGTAAAGGTAGTAACATACAAACACACAAACACACTCTTACACTGAAACACACAAACACACTCACACATAAGGATTCACATATAGACACTCTAGCAGACACGTAAAGAAACACACTCAGACACAGACACCCAAACAGACACTCAGCATTTGTTTACATTGACCTGACAAGTAATGAGGTAAACTACAGTTTTGTAAAAAAAAAAAAAAAGGAGATTTAGAAAACAAAATATGGAGTACTGATTATCTTTTTTGTAAAGGAAGATGACAACTAAATGATGACAACAGCATGCAGTGGCTGAAAGGAAGGGCCCTGAACTGCCTAAACAATATTTTAAAGGTTAAATGGTAGATTGGTTAATTCCGGAAAGGTCTCATTAGTCTCAAAGTCTGTAGAAAGATGTGAATAATCAGTAGTAAGGTCAAAATGTCCTAAAAAGGAACAGACAAAGGACACACACACACTCAAACACACAAAGACATACACACAGAGACACCCACAGAAAAGACACAAAGACATACACACAGAGAGACATCCACAGAAAACACACAAAGACATACACACACCCTCACAGAGACACCCACAGAAAACTCCCACCCTCACAGAGATATCTACAGAAAACACAGACATACACAGCCACCCTCACAGAGGCATCCAGAGAAAATACACAAAGACAAACATACACACACCCTCACAGAGACACCCATAGAAAAAGCTCAAAGACATATGCATGCACACACCCTCACAGAGACACCCATAGAAAAAGCTCAAAGACATATGCATGCACACACCCTCACTGACATCCAAAGAAAATGCACAAAGACATACACACCCACCCTCACAGAGAGACCCACAGAAAAAAAATACATACACACTCAGAGACACAAACCAAAGCACAAAGACATAAATACAGACACCCACAGAAACACTCACAGGAGGAAACATTTATGCACATTGCATCCCCTAAATCAACGTTGTGTGACATG
Source organism: Bombina bombina (assembly GCF_027579735.1). Taxonomy (NCBI): domain Eukaryota; kingdom Metazoa; phylum Chordata; class Amphibia; order Anura; family Bombinatoridae; genus Bombina; species Bombina bombina. Next base: position 1,201,931,303 of record NC_069502.1, read on the forward strand.
CATGATAAAAAAAATTGCAGAAATTAAGAGATCACTTTTTAAATAATCATATTTGTAAATGTGCAAACAAAAATAATTCTGTGAATTCAAAATTGTACATTAATGATCTGGGTAGATGGCTAGATGAAGAAAAGTACTTTTAAAAGGTTGACATACAGTATGTTTGTATGATTTTTCCCCATTTTCCACAACCAAGAGCACCACTTCAAATATAGTGTACAAATGTTCCCATCTGTCAGCTGTACTTATGGATTTTGAAAATCCTGTACTCTATATGGTCTTGGTGGAACTATAAGCTGTGGTACGCACACACTGTACAAACAAAGTGCCAAGTCTGTCTCACACTGTGCATAGTGGTTTAGTGCGCACTCAGAAATCCTCTCAAATGCTAATACTTTACACCTTGTACTAACATCTCCCATGCTAAATTTTTTTTTTTTTTTAGTTCTTGCCTCATGGGGCCCCCCTGGCCCATTGGGCCCCTGACAGGAGTCACCCCTGTCACCCCCTGATGGAGGCCCTGCCTGAGGAGGCAGGTTCACTTCCACACCTGAATAGGTGTGGTTATGTTTCACTCTTAGAGTGGTCATTTAGCATTTATAAGCCAGGGCTCTCAGTCTTTGGATAGAAGCCTGAGGAAACAGACAGAGATCTGAGAAACTAGTTGCTTGTTTATCCATTGTTACGGTCACATTTGTGACATTTTATATTGTATTTTACTGCACCATTAAACTATGGTATTTTAACTCTTCCCTGAGAGTCTGAGCTTGATTGAAACCTACCCTGGAGTGATTTACTGCATTGCCTTGGTCAGTGAACTGGGACACTGTGAACTCCCAGTCTGCCTCTATAAGCACAACAGAGTGCTGCTTTACTTGTGAGTATAAAATCTGTATTCACTTTTTTTACATTTGTCCAAACTGTATCACACGAGGAGGCACCCTTGACTTTGTGATTTTCTTTGCACAGAGAGGGTATTTACCCAGACTGGTTTTGTGACAAGGAGCTGACTTCTGGATCTAAGGGAGAATCCTATATATGCGCTACCCAGGAGGACTAATAAACCTCTGAAGTGCCCTCTTAATCTTGGGACTATCTGAGCATCAATATCATATACAGATAAGAACTTACTAGAGACTTAATACTATTTATTTATTATATATTGTTTTCAGCTGAATTTTCTGTTTATATTGATCTCATCACATAACATTTGACGAGAGTCCATGTCTCAATTTTTCTGTAATTTTCATTATTATTTTTTGTCTTTATACATTATTATTTGATCATTGTATATTATTTTTATAGTGTTTATTGTTTTAACAAAACTTCAGTATTATCCTACAGATTGTTGTAATACATTTATATTTATATTAGGCTTTGGTTGGCCCCTTTTTAAAAATGATATATCTCTTCTAGCGCCCTCTAGAGTTACGCTTGCATAGTGTAAAAGGTATTCCTTTTTTTTTTCCTGCCTCGTTCACTGGGTTTCCCAGTCAACCTCATCAACAGTGCTAAACTGAGAGTATCTGTGCGTATTCATCTTTATAGTATTGTCTATTACATGCAGTTATATAAAATTTGGTGTATACTGTTCCCTTTAACAATTGATTCAGATGACCTAGAGGTAAGCCTTCAGTAGAGCGTTCTGAAATGCTTTTAAAGTACTGCAAAAAAGCAAACAACCCCCCCCCCCCAATAAATTATGCTTACCTGATAATTTTCCTTTCTTCAGATGGAAAGAGTCCACAGCTGCATTCATTACTTCTGGGAATTCAGAACCTGGCCACCAGGAGGAGGCAAAGACACTCCAGCCAAAGGCTTGAATACTCCTCCAACTTCCCTCATCCCACAGTCATTCTGCCGAGGAACAAGAAACAGTAGAAGAAATATCAGGGTGAAAGGTGCCAGAAGAACAAAAATTACCGCCGCACCACATAAAAACATGGGTGGGGAACTTTGGACTCTTTCCATCTGAAGAAAAGAAAATGATCAGGTAAGCATAATTTATGCTTTTCTTCATAAATGGAAAGAGTCCACAGCTGCATTCATTCCTTTTGGGAAAACAATACCCAAGCTAAAGAGGACACTGAATGCAAAAACGAGAGGGTACAAAAGGCGGCCCATTCTGAGAGCACCAGACCTGAAAACCCCTACCCAGCAAAAACCTGCTTTGTCCGAAGCCAAGAAAACTTTGAAAAAGGACACTGACCCACAGAAAGTCACAAGCCTTGCTAAAGACAGCAGAAAATAGACTCGACTGAGCTAACAAGCCTCTGGGAGACACCATCGCCCAGCAGTCGGTCCCCAACAACACACTCTAGAGAAAGGATCAACTACCGTAAACTCCTAAAAGGAAGAGAACACAGAGAAACCAGAAAAGGATACCCGGAGACCCTAAATAGGGTACAACAAGTTCCAAATAAAATAAGGAAAAACTCCAGAACCAAATCAAGCTCACAGAGATCAAAAGCCAGTCCTGAGAAACAGGGGGAGGCAACGCCGAGACTCCAAAGAGTACAGAAACCACACAATTAGGACCTGGATCCGAAAACAGACAAGAAAACTTCACCGATTACAGTACAAACGCACCCTAAATAACAATTGAAGACGAAGTCCTCAAGTCGCAAGGAACTCAGAATATCAAGATATTCAGAGCCAAAATATGTGCCGCAAACCCAAATAGAAAACACCTGCATGAAGCACACGCAATAGTCCTACCAGGATGACTTGTAAACCAAAATACTTGCAGAGCAAGTAAAGAGCAGCTGAAGTAGATTTGATAAAAGTACACTTCCCAGAAATGAGAATCAAACCTGAGTAGTCAAAAGACCTAAGCTGTTGCTTTAACCATTATACCAGATCGGAGGACCAATCCCACCTGAACAGTGGACACATCACAGGCTAACCACAAGCCACCAAAGCTACTCGCGCAACTGGAACATGGAGAAGCACCAAAACCTCAAAGAGGCTCACCGTACCTCAAGACCCGAGGACTAACCCCAGGTCCCAGAGTCAGCTCCCACACCATACCAGACCAGCGAGAGGCAGATCTGACAAGCAGGGGAACAAAAAGACCCCAATCTCCTGCCCAGACAAAGGACAGAATGGGACGGACCTAGCCAGCTCAATAGAGTTCGGGTGCCAACCCAGAAGGTCCCTCAATTAGGAACTCCCAAGAGAACCTCAGAGTTGAATGGAGAAATGCAGTAGAATGCCATAAGACCCAGCACAATACTAATGACAGTCTTAACACGGAGACTTCAATCTCCACAGATGGAACAGAACAACCCACTATAGGGAAAAATACCTATTCTAATCACAAGAAAGAACAGCCAACTTCCCGAGAGAGGAAATGCCCCCTCCTAAATGAGAACAAAACTACCCCCCCAAGGGGAGAGCACAGAGAACAACAGTGCACAAGCCCCAAACAGGAAGCCGTAGACTGATAAAAACAGAAGCTGAATGAAAATCATCCAGATACCACAAAACACAGAAGAACTGCCAAGCTGCAAGCAGCTCAACGTACTAGACCATAAGTCATAGCCAAAGTTCCCTGAAAAAACTGGAACGCACTGAACCAGCCACAGAATCCAAAGGTTCCGGACATCAGAAAAGATCCAAGACAAAAACTATAGGCCCAAGCCCAGAAATGTGTGAAAACAACCACTCCCCAGGGAACACAAATACCCCGTCTGAAGATTGACCGGACTAACCCGGAAAAACGGAAAACAAGAGTCACTGGAAAATTCCCAACTCAAAGGAAGAGAATACCCCTTGTCAGAGTCCAGTACTCCCAAAGTAGCTAGAGAACAACAGAGTCACTACAAGAGCCCAAAATGGTATGCAGAACAACACCAAGACATCCAAGACCAAGGGAAACCATTGAGGACCAAGTTGTCCGAAAAGGGAGTAGAACAAGGCTAGAGAAAACCACGAAGCCACGCCAGTGTGCCCCTAAAACGTCTCCATAAACACCTCAGAACCAGAGAATCCACCTACGGAAAAAGAACGCAAAGCATCCCAACCCCGGTAGAAAAAAACCCCTAAGCAAAGCTTGGAGAAGGAGACGACACAGCCTATCATCCCTAATAGGGAAAACTAACTCCCAAAAGACAGGAAAAAGCCACAGGAAGGGAAGGAACACTCTAAGTCCCGACAGACATCGGAAACGACTGAGTTTGTCGCAGCGGAACTCCACAGAATCCTAGACGCCAAAAAAGGCTAATGAGGACTGAACCAATCCACACCACACAAACCCTTAGGTTCTTCCAGAATGCTCAGCAGAACTTGTAAATTAAAAACAAGAATAATAATGTGAAGCACTCGGCGCCTTAAGCGGATCAGCCCGGCAGAACAGACACCACAAGTCTGAATATAGGGACAGAAGGATAGGATCTGAACCCAGGCAGGAATAGCCTGCAACCCAGGACACAAGACCTCATATATTCACCCCAGAGGGAGAATAAATGGCAGATAAACATTCTAGAACAAACTTCCGTAGAAGTAAACCATGTGATCAAAAGGTCGCGAGTATCTATTCCAGAAAATAAAATTCCCAAAGGAAAAATAAAACAAACATGAGCTTTATTCAAACAATCAATCAACCTAACCGGAGTGAATAAAAAAAAAGGCAACCATTAGGTTATCGCCCAATAAGAACAGACGCCCCAACAGGGACCCTGTTCTTCCAAGCTCAGAACTGGAAAAAGATACTCAACAAATAAGCCAATAAGAGGAATACTTCATCCCCATATATCTATTACTGAAAGCTATTCGAAGAAGAAGACTGAGAATTCTCAGATCTATTAAGGATAGGATCCTCCAACGACGCCAAATCGGTCCTCAATAGAGCACGAAGGCGTGCCAGTCTATACCGAAAAGCACAGCATCCCCCCGCCGAAGAAAAGGACGACTCTGGCCCCGAAGGTTAGCCCCCTGAAGCCTCAGGGACAGTCGTTCCCCCAGAGAGCTGAAAAGGCCATCCCATGCCTGAGTAGCCCCGGATAATGGAACACAAACAATATCTTTCTGGAAGTTGCAGATTCGCCAGCGCCAAAATAATGGACATGCGACATTGTGCCGAAAACCCCCGGTGGGAACAAGCCCCTTCCCGAGAAGGATAAGCTAAATCTGTGTTACCTGTATGCGTAGTAAGAGATGGTGGAAGGGAACTCGCCACTTGGGAGGACAGAAGCCCCAGAGGCGGATGGCTCAGCGGGCCCTTGATTCCCCGATCCCTTCAGAATATAACTGATAGACTAGTATCATCCGGGGCAATACGCATTCTGCGCAAGGAGTAGAATTTGTAACAGAGACGTCCGTCTCCACAACATCAAACTCCTCCATAACTAGGATATTGATACAAAAAAGTGGACTAAAAAATCTAAACGGCGCCCGACACCCACAATGGCTGGGGTGCTTACCACCTCCTATGAACCAAACACCAGCAGACTAGAATTTCTCCGTCACCACACGGTCAGAAATGCGGAAATGGAGCCCAAAAACGTGACCACGCCCGGTCACCAGGTGAACCGTATAGTCCAAAAAAAGGCGCCCAACCGTAAGGTCGCGTCACTTTCCAAAGGCCGTTATCTTCCACAAGTCATGAGCCGAAATAACACTACACATAAGCAGGTTGAATCATATAACAAACATGATTAAACCCCCCCCCCGTTCAAAACCCCCCCTCAGGAGATATTACCCTTAATTCCAATATACAAAAGGAGCCTCACTGAGACCCTGTGTTATAAGTTAGTCCCGTGAGGTGGTTGCCCCTCGGGAAAACATCTGTAATACATAACATATTATGAAGAAAGTAAAATAAAACGATCTTACTGGAATCTATGCCGTGGAACAGGGAACACGGCCCTTCAATTGTGACAGATAGTAGCATCGCTTCTGCCATGCACTTGAGAGAATAAAGCAGGCAGCGAAACTTGTCAACGCTGATTGGAGCTGTTAATATGAGTCGGGATAGTTTTGCAGAAAGACTCTCCCTGCATCTCCGGACTCTAACTTTCATCCATGCTTTCACTGAAAGGCTGACAGGACTACTTAAAACTAAAGTCCCATGCCGAAGAGTACTACCCTTCATAAGAGACTAATCTAAAACTTATGACACTTCTCTGCCAACCTCCTGGGATGAAAGGCAAAGAATGACTGGGGGATGAAGGAAGTGGGAGGAGTATTTAAGCCTTTGGCTGGGGTGTCTTTGCCTCCTCCTGGCCAGGTTCCGAATTCCCAAAAGTAATGAATGCAGCTGTAGACTCTTTCCATTTGTGAAGAAAAAAAAACACAAGACACACACAAAATGTTCACTGTCCCTTCAACTTTATTTATAATGAATGCATTCATTATACCCTGAATAAAATGTGAGCAAAACCAGTTATATTAGGATTTATAGTGTTTTTGCATTATGTCCCTTGTGTAAGGCTATGTATCACCTCCCCCCCACGATATATAGCTAACTAAATAAATGCCAGGGGGAATGACAGTAGAAAAGTAAGCATGTTTCCTCAAAAAAATCCCCAAAAACATTTAAACATGTGAATAAAAGAAATATTTAAAACCAACATTCTCTTACTGCAACGAGTGGCTACTACCCCATTAAATTAATCCATATTAAAAAAAAAAAAGAGACGTGATCTGCACCAAAGCTCTGCTGATGTAACCAACAACACAACATGCACCCTTCAGCCCCGCCAAAGGAAAGGAAAAAAAAGTCCTCTTGTGTAGGGCAAGGATCATGGTAGGTGCACAGTGAAGCTTTCTCAGTTTAGTCACGTCTGGCTGGTGCCTATTTTCTAGTAAAACAGGCCGGCTGGAGCAATATCACAGACGCACACTGATCGCTGCTATACTGATTCTGCAAACAAACTGCCTTTTAACTCTGCTGGTTTCAATTTCTGGTGCTGCTTCAATTTAGGTTATTTCTTAAGTGTGAAGGAGGAGGAGGATCCTGCAATCTCAAGTCACCTTCTAGGACAGGAAAATATGTTGTAGCACAGCACTTTAGGAAAAGGGAAATAGTGTAGGCTAAAATCTAACGGCCATAAAACAGGGTGAAATTAACAAATGGCATGAGCCGCTATCTGAAGGAAATACGCCTAAATGCATTGCAGGTAGCAAATGTAGCTTAAAGTGAATGTAAAGCTTCATGAAGCTGTGCCGTTTTTTAAAAATACAGGTGGCCCTCGGTTTACAACGGTTCAATTTGCGCCGTTTCAGAATAACAACCTTTTTTTCAGTCATGTGACTGCTATTGAAAAGCAGTGCATTGATTAAAATAGCCAGTAGGTGGAGCTGTCCGCTTGTGTTGCAGCAAAGATATGCAAGCCAAGCACACACGCAGGCTGAAATTAATCAGTGTGGCTAGCTAGACTTGAGCTATCGAGCAGCTTTCAAAAGGAACAAGATCTTCCTGTCTATAAATCAGTCCAGATTGGAATGCATAGAAAGAACTGTTTGTAGAAAAATGCAAGTAAAGTCTGTGTTGTGTGATTTTTTATTTTTATTTTTTTTATAAGGAATTTTATTTGGTTTTAAAATTAAAGTTACACTTCGGGACACGCAGGACCCCTGTTCAAACAGACACAAACAGAAGGTTCGGACACAAAGGTCCGGTTACAGTTGCTAACAAGACATTGATACATCATAAGTAAATTGCAAGGATTTGTGGTGAAAATAATTCACCTAGGTTGAACACTGATGTGGGCTCTAGATATGAGGGGGCGGGAGGTGAGGCATATAAATTAAATTTAGTGTTTCAAAAAGCAAAGTTAGTACAAGTTGCTTTAAAATATATTAATAAATTTGATTGCATAGATTGAGGAGCAGGTTCTGCAAACATACTAGTCGACAAAAGGAGTAAGTGATTGTTTTAAAGAAGAGGCAAAACTATTAGGTAATGTCAGGGCTAGTTGTAGGAGATGACTGCTTAGGAACTATATAGAGCAATTCTATAGCTGATGGATAACCATAAGGTATCTTATGTGGGAGAGGTGGTTAGAGGCTCTTAGATCAGGGGCTTGTGTACTTCAGAAGGAGAGGAATATATTCCAGCGATACAGAATATCATGTCAAGCTCTCGATATACCAGTAATATAAGCTAAAACAAAAACAAGACATAGGAGCATGTAAAAGGAGTTAATGTAGATTGGAAGTTCACCAAAGAGGGTGAACAGACACTCATAAGTAACTGTTTGTCAAAAGTGTTACTTCATTAAAGTGCAGGTAATAAAAGTTCCTGAGACAAATGAGATACATATTGTACCTAGCATACACTGTACCCAGCACCCGCTCTGTACCTAGTATACACTGTACCCAGCACGCTCACTGCACCTAGCACGCGCTGCACATAGCACACATAACAGACGCAGCACCTGGCACACGCAGCACCTGGCACACGCAGCACCTGGCACACGCAGCACCTGGCAGACGCAGCACCTGGCAGACGCAGCACCTGGCAGACGCAGCACCTGGCACACGCAGCACCTGGCACACGCAGCACCTGGCACACGCAGCACCTGGCACATGCAAAACATAGCAGATACAGTACCTGGCACACGCAAAACATAGCAGGCGCAGTACCCGGCACGCGCAGTACCCGGCACGCACTGAACCTAGCACAAACAGTACCTGGTACACACTGAACCTAACACAAACAGTGCCTAGCACCCACTGAACCCAGCACACACAGTACCAATAGTATAATCCATAATTATTTGCACATTTTGTTGCTGTTAGTTTCCCATCTATACTTTGTTTGAAATTCGTTTGGGAGACTGCCATTCTCCAAGTCCTCTGGTACTGGGAAATCTCTTCCAGATCGTTACAGTTAGGCGATGACAAAACAAACACTGAATGTAAGGTGGGCTCTAGCAGCCTAATAACAAAGGCTTATTCCATGGTGTGGGTATTAAAACTTTCCCACAGCGAAGTATCAGGAACAAACATGAATCAACTTAAATTGCAAGCAGCAATTATAGGGGTGGGCTGCACAGTTCAGTATCTGTAGATGGTAGGATTAAACACATATCTCCTTTAAATACAAGAAGGGGTGAGCCTGTCTGTACGGGGTAACGCACTTTTGCTTGATAGTGATGTTATGTGCACTAGTGTCCACAGTTGGAGCAGTTTTAAGGACAACACAAAACAGGCCCAAGAATATGTTTCAGCAGAGTTCATCTTAGAGTATGATAACTTGTACTCTTTGGCTGCTATGGTACTTGGAGTTGGTAGCTGAGATATCTTACATTTAAACTGTGCTCTGTCAATAGGGATGAGGGCTTGTATTCCAGGTTGGAAAGAGACAAACAAGTGAGACGCTACTCCACGTGGTAATATGGAGAGCGTGTGCAGTATGGATGCTGCGCCTCAAGCAGCGTTTATCTAGTGCAGGAGCTGTATCTCCATGTGGGCTGGTTAGGCTTACCCTATTCCTGAGTTGGGTCTCTCTGCCGAAGATGATCTGATCGGAGCTTCACTCCAAGTTATGGCCTCCAAATGGCCTAGGCGTGCTCAGCTGACGTTGCTTTGTGCGGTGCCGGCAAATGGAGAGAGCGACTCCCTCAAAACAGACAGACTCTATGGCTCAACCGGGAGACAATGCCTGCGTTTCGGTCAATCAGTGTAAGGGCGCTTCTAGCTTGCATGCGGCCCTGTAGGCTCATTGTGAGGTCCCAAAATAGTTCTGCCCTAGGCGGCCGGATGTGGCCTCGTGGTATCAGCGGCTTATTTACGGAGCAACGGTAGTCTGTTAAGCTAAACACTGCTTAGACGGCCAGATGCTGGCACACAAGGTGGGGATAATTGGTGGGTGAAAAAAAAGCTGGGAGAATTGTGCAGGTTTGGAGCTCTTTTGTGGTGCGACCGGTCTCCTTCGTAGTTGTCTCCGCCCCCTGTTGTGTGATTTTTTATTAAGTTTATAATGCTGTTTTAGCAAATGTTTTGTTCATTTAACTTAGTTTAATTATATATCCTGTGTTGTGTTATTATTTAATTAGGTTTATAATACTGTTTAGCATTTAAAGTCTTCATTTCAAAGCTTTAAAAATAATGTATTAGGTGTTACTTATGACAATTTTGAGAGGGACCTGGAACCTAACTCCCTCACTTCCCACTGACTTACATTATAAACTGGGTTTCATTTTACAACGGTTTCGATTTACAACCATTCCTTCTGGAACCTAACCCCAGCGTAAACTGAGGGCTACTTGTACTATTAAAAACAGAGGCACTTTCATTCATTAAACTTTACATTTTTATATACTTACCAGACCGGCGATCCTCTGCCCACAGCTCCTCTGTACTTAGCACCGCAATCATAAAAACGGCTTCCTCCAATCGATGCGCGCACCCCAAGGCATCCAGCTCGTGAGGCCACGTAACAATTGGAGGAAGCTGGTTTCGTCATCAATATGCAAAGTACAGAGGAGCTGCGGGCAGAGGATCGCCGGCCGGTCTGGTTTTCCTAAAGAAAAAAGTATTTAAAAAATCCCCAAAACGTTTCAATGTAAATATTAATGAATAATAGAGCCCCTGTTTTTGATAGTATTTTTATATATATTATATTCATTCAAATTTGCATTTAAAAAGTTAAAAATAATAATAAAAAATAAATAAATAAAACATATTAAAGAAAGTGCATTGCACAGTGACAACAGATGTTTGTATATCCCATCTGCAGATCCCCCTACAGAAAACCTTAAAGGCACATGAAACCCAAAAAATTTATTTTGTGATTTACTTCTATTATTTAATTTGCTTCCTTCTCTTGTTATCCTTTGCTGAAAGGTTTATCTAGGTAAGCTCAAGAGCAGCAAAAAACCTAGGTTCTAGCTGCTGATTGGTGGCTGCATATATATACACCGATTGTCATTGGCTCACCCATGTATTCAGTTATAAACCATTAGTGCATTGCTGCTCCTTCAACAAATGATACCAAGAGAATTAAACAAATTTGGTAATAGAAGTAAATCATAAAGTTGTTTAAAATTGTATTCTCTATCTGAATCAAGAAAGAACATTTTTGGGTTTCATGTCCCTTTAACTATAAGTGAATGCTACTAGAGCAGAGGATTCTGGGTAAATATATGCAAATTAGCTTTTTAGAGCAGCATTGTGCTAGCATGCCTGAATCCCTGTTTAAAACAGATACTTAAAAGGAATAAAGCGGAGTCCTCTCCTCCAGTGGAAATCTCTGGCAGTTCAGGCTTTCTGTGTGTACAGAAGAGTAATAGTATGATCTATTGAGTGTCCCTTAGCTCGTAGTGGAGGAGTTTTTTCCATACCATAATTTAAATGGTCACTATGCATATATAAGAAAAAAATTGGAGTTTAATATCCTGTCAAACGATAAAACAAAATGGAGCACTAGATATATTGCTTATCTAAACTTCAGCAAAACATATGACGCTGACCCATGCAATAAGAGCATAATATGCAGAGCTTGCGACTGTAATAGAGGACATAAGTCTTAAGTGAGCTAGCGGGTACGCAGCATGCGGTTTAATTAATGGAGTGCATTTGAAATATACAGCTGGAGAGCCCCAGGGATCAGTTCTGGGATGGCATTGTTTGTTTCATAAATATCGGTGACAGTTTAGTAGCAGCATCCACATTTTACCATATGCAAATCACATTTATTAACTCATCCAATGCAAAAGCAATCCCCACGTGCAAAATAAGCCTCAGCGTTTTAGCTATGAACTAGAAGTAAATTAATTTATAAAGGAGACAAAAATAAACCGGATATACAGCCAGGAAATTTCACTACGATCAATACAGAACTTAATTGCAAAAATGTCTTCAGAAAGTCTGGGCTATTATGTGATAGCCCTACTAGGAACAATGTCTCTGGACCAGCTGATTCTCTCCAATAACAATAAAGGGGCACTGTAATCTTATGTCAGCCAGATGAAGGATCACCATTTAAAGATTTTTTTCCCCCAACAAAAATGTGATATACATTTTTTTTATTCAAAATAATTGTAAACTAATATATCAGTATCAGATGTGTACCGATTGATGCTCAACAGCTGATAGGCGCCTCCAAGTCGATGCTCATTAGCTAATAGGTGCCTCCTACTCTATGCTCAATGGCTGATAGGCGCTTCCTCGTTGACACTCAAAAGCTGATAGGCGCCACCTAGCTGACGCTCAAGAGCTGATAGGTGCCACCTAGTTGACGCTCAAGGGCTGATAGGCGCCTTCTAGACAACGCTCAAAGGCTGATAGGCACCTCCTAGACGACGCTCAAATGCTGATAGGCGCCTCCTAGACGACGCTCAAAGGCTGATAGGCGCCTCCTAGACGACGCTCAAAGGCTGATAGGCGCCTCCTAGACGACGCTGAAGGGCTGATAGGCGCCTCCTAGACGACGCTGAAGGGCTGATAGGCGCCTCCTAGATGACGCTCAAAGGTTGATAGGCGCTTCCAAGTTGATGCTCATTGACTAAAAGATGCCATCTAGTCAATACTCATTGGCTAATAGACACCTCCTATTCAATGCTCATTGGCTAATAGGCACTTCCTAGTCAATGCTCATTGGCTATTAGGCACTTCCTAGTCAATGCTTATTGGCTAATAGGCACTTCCAAGTCGATGCTCATTAGCTATTAGGTGCCTCCTACTCTATGCTCAATGGCTGATAGGCGCTTCCTTGTTGACACTCAAAAGCTGATAGGCGCCACCTAGCTGACGCTCAAGGGCTGATAGGCGCCACCTAGTTGACACTCAAAGGCTTATAGGCGCCACCTAGTTGACGCTCAAAGGTTTATAGGCGCCATCTAGTTGATGCTCAAAGGCTTATAGGCACCACCTAGTTGACGCTCAAAGGCTGATAGGCGCCATCTAGTTGATGCTCAAAGGCTTATAGGCACCACCTAGTTGACGCTCAAAGGCTGATAGGCGCCTCCTAGTTGACGCTCAAGGGCTGATAGGCGCCTCCAAGTTGATGCTCATTGACTAAAAGATGCCACCTAGTCAATGCTCATTGGCTAATAGGCGCTTCCTTGTCAATGCTCATTGGCTAATAGGCACTTCCTAGTCAATGCTCATTGGCTAATAGGCACTTCCGAGTCAATGCTCATTGGCTAATAGACACTTCCGAGTCAATGTTCATTGGCTAATAGGGACTTCCGAGTCAATGCTCATTGGTTAATAGGCACTTCCGTGTCAATGCTCATTGGCTAATAGGCACTTCCTAGTCATGTTCATGGCTAATAGGCACTTCCTAGTCATGCTCATTAGCTAATAGGCACTTTCTAGTCATGTTCATTGGCTAAAAGGTACAAAAATTCCAGGTAATGTTCATTGGTTTGTAGGTTCTTGTTAAAGCACGTTTTGCATTACTAGGAAGTACCTATCAACCAATGAGCATTAGTAAGAAGTGCATAACTGATACTATTATCTTTGTTTGCATTTAAATTTACACAGTTTTTATTTTTCATGTTTACATTTTTTTGTTTCTGGAAAAAAAATTCCTTCAAGTTTCAATGCTGATCCTTCATATGGACGATAATACACTTGTATATTGTGCTTAACAAACCTCTTTGCGTTTATTTTCCAGGCCACAAGCTGAAGGACGACACAGGAGACCTATGGCACAGCATTTGATGCATTATCAGGTGAATTTAAGAAAACTGGTGTCAAAGTAGGGGGTGAAACAAATCAAAAACAAAAATGTATGTTTACCTGAAAAATTATTTTATTTCGGAATGATGGTGCACTCCACAGTCCTCCATAACATATGGGATATATTTCCCGCCACTAGGAGGAGGTCAAGAATCCATACAAGAGCTTTAAAACTCTCCCACTGTCCATCTCTCTCGGTTTTACGTAAAGCAGAGTAGAGAATACGAAGGAAAGGTAGGAAAGGCAAAGCAGGGTCTATAGAGGTGTCATTAGAACTGTTGCCCAAAACTTTAAATGGGCAGGGACTGTAGACCAACATCACTATGAAAGAAAATAATTTATCAGGCAAGCAAAAATTTTGTTTTTTTCCCCGTAAAATGATAATGGTCCACCGTCCTCTATAAGATATGAGATTAATACCCAAGCTGATAGTCTATGTTACGGAAAGGGTGGGACAATTTTACTGGCAGCACTTATTTAGCAGACACTGCAGCCTGGAGGACTTTCCTGCCAAAAGTTTATTGCTAAAAAGCAAAACCTCAAGCTATAAACTCTATTCTCAACCATCTCCTACGAGGCCAAGAACAAAACTTAGAGAGAGATGGGAGGTGTGAGGGTTTTAAAGCTAATGTATGGGTTTTTGGCCTCCTCCTCGTAATGGGAAATATATCCGATATGTTATGGAAGATTGTGGACCATCATCATTTTACTAAAGAAATGTGAATTAAATACAGAATAAAGGCAAACACAAGTGACAGAACAGAGGCCTAACATCCAATGGAAGACATGTGTTTAGTGTCTCATTTGGCAATAGTGTAATACGTTCCAATGACAAGGGAATAGGACCTTTTATACATCATGACAATCTGAGAAGCTTTTGATAAGTACATAGAACTGGGCTCTCTTGGGTATCTGTATAACTTACTAGAATAGCCACTGCTATCAAATACACCAAAAGTTTTTTTGTTTTTTTTAAGAGTGAAATTAAACTGAACAAAAGAAATGTTACACAAGTTTATATTATATGTATTACATGATGCCCTTTTTGTAACGCACGCCACCAGTAAGATAATTTACCCATTGGGTTAACAGGACTGCCTGAAACCCTTTTGTTGCAGCTTGCAGAAGTGAAGAGGTTAAGAAGCACCACTCACAGACAGTGAATGCATTTGCAGAGCTCAGTGTATTTGCTGAAACCTATGCGCTGACTAAACAATTAGCTATTCCTCTCACCTCTCCAAGTTGCCTGGGTAAGGCGCTCACAACTCCTCTTACAAATTGCTCTTTTGAAGATCAAAGGCAAGCGGAATTTGTCTATATGCACTGCAGATGAGATTGTAATTTAATGATTTTTTTTATTCCCCCACTGAGGGCTCTGTGGTGTGTCCCATAGAGGGCTCCAGGGCAGGAAGAGGGAGGACAGAACACACAACATAGGGAAGTCAAGAGAAATGGGGGGTGGGGAGGGGGGTAGAGAAGGATTTGGCGACTTGTCTCCTGAGCTTCTACTTTGGCTTTAATTGGCACCTCATTAAAAAGTAATGAAAATGACATCCTCTGTTCTTCCTGCTCCAGGCATAGAACGCTACAAAGGGGACGAGCACAATTCACAACACGTTCGATTTATATAGCAAAGGCTCTTAAGCATTATTTATGAGATGTGATTTCTTGTCAGAGCTTAATAACCTGTTACAGGCGAGGAGACAAAGTCTTCAGCAGCCCCTGAAATCTCTTCTGCTAAAACACACAACACTAGGGCACATTTTTTACCATTTCTTCTTGGCTAGAATCCATCTTTTACTTTTTTTTCTGGTTTCATAATATGAATTTCCCCTTTCGCATGTTTATAGCATTTTTGACCCATTACCTGAGAATGATACATTTATTGCTGTTTACTTAGAAAGTCTAACCACTGTGTGGGGACAATTACACACCCCTCATGTGTCTAGATTCTCCTCTATGCCACACACGTGCCCCCAGCAGAACACTTTTTGTGAAGAATACTGCAAATACATACAGAATATCATTTTAAGAAGTTTTATCATAGGGATTTATATTTATAACATTTCTTAATGTTATACGTTGGGAAACGTCACTTATAACTTAAATTATGCTTACCTGATCATTTTCTTTTCTTCAGATGGAAAGAGTACACAGCTGCATTCATTACTTTTGGGAAATTAGAACCTGGCCACCAGGAGGAGGCAAAGACACCCTAGCCAAAGGCTTAAATACCTCCCCGACTTCCCTCATCCCCCAATCATTCTGCAGAGGAACAAGGAACAGTAGAAGAAGCATCAGGGTGAAAAGGTGCCAGAAGAATATAAGGACGCCCCTCATAAAATTAAGGGTGGGGAGCTGTGGACTCTTTCCATCTGAAGAAAAGAAAATTATCAGGTAATCATAATTTAAGTTTTTCTTCATAAATGGAAAGAGTCCACAGCTGCATTCATTACTTTTGGGAAAACAATACCCAAGCTATAGAGGACACTGAATGCAAAAACGGGAGGGTACAAGAGGCGGCCCATTCTGAGGGCACCAGGCCTGAAAACCACTACCCAACAAAATCCTGCTTCGTCCGAAGCTGAGAACAACTTTGGGAAAAAAAGGAAAATGCCCAAGGACACTGACCCGCGAATAGTACACAGCCTTGCTAGAGACCGCAGGAACTAAAAACAGCCTCCAAGAGACATCGTCCCCAGCAGTCGGTCTCCAAACAACACACCCCTTACTAAAGAAAGGGAACAAACTATCCACAAGAAGAAAAGGCACGGAGAAAACATGATTGTAAATCGCTGCTAATCCCCCTTATGTGACTCAAGGCGCTGCTCATGTTATCAACCTCAAAAGGAGGAAAGGCTGTGTTGACCTTGCCGGGGATCGAACTTGCAACCCTCGGTTTGCTACAGTACAGAGTAGCCACAGTGCATTAGTATGCTGAGCTAGCTTCCAGCTAACATAAAGAACTCCAGAAAAAAAAACCTAAAAAGGGCACAACGAGTCCTAAATAAAAACACAGAGCAAAAACCAGAGAAACCGGGTCAGGCTAACCGAGACCCAACCAGTCTCATAAAAACAAGGGGAGGCAATGCCCAGACCCCAGAAATACAGAGACACGACAGGATAAGGCCTGGAGTCTGAAAAAAAGTGAGGATCTTCCCCTAAAACAGTGGAACCACACTCTAGAAAGCAACTGAAGACGAAGGTCCACAAGTCACAAAAAGGTATCTCAGAATACCGAAATATTCAGAACAAAACCTCGTGCAGCAAGCTCAGATAGGTCTGACGAACAACACCTGAAGCAAAAACACTGCACGCTGCAGTCATCTAAAAATGACTCTGAAACATAAATACTTGCAGGGCAAGTAGAAAGCAGCTGAAGATAGGATCCTTCAGATTGCTAAGTATCCACTAACCAGCGGATAACGTCGCAGGCTATCTAAGAGCCGCCAGTCCTTCCCACAAATCTTGAATGTGGAGAAAGGAGAAAGCCCAAAAAGGCTTACTGAACCTTGAATGCACCGAGGATGAAATAGTAGAGCAACAGATCTCAGATCCTGCTCCAACACAAGACCAGCCCAAGCGACAGACATGTCTGATAGACAGGGGGACAGAAGACCCCAACCACAAGCCCCCAGGTAATGGAAGAAAAAAGGGGGGACTCATCCACCCTAACAGAGCTCGGGTGCCAACCCAATCCGCTCCTCCAAAATAAGGCACTCCCAAGGAGAACCCCCTAGGACCTGGAACAGAGAAAAGTGCAATAGATCCGTAGGAAGACCTGTCACAACTCTCTTAGACAATCTCTACGTAGAGAGACCAATTTCCAACAGATGGAACAGAGCCCACAGAGCAGCAGATGCTGCCCCTTACAGAAATTAGCCACCTGATCCAACTTCCTACACACAGGGAAGGACAAGGACCCTCCAGAGAGAGGAAACCCCAACTCATAAAGAAGATAAACTATCCCCTCCAAAGGGAAGGGCACAGATAAGAATAGCATACATGTAAACAAGACATGAAGCCATAGTATGATCAAAACACAGACGGAATGAAAAATCATCCAGACACCACTGTTGACCTAACAGAGAAAAAAACTCCCCATAGAGGAGCACACTCCCCACATAGGGTCCCTGAAAAAAACAGAGTCGTCCAGAACCAGTCCATCGGATCATAAGTCTCCAGACATCCAAGAAGGATCCAAGACAAGAACTCCAGACCCGGGACCCAGAATCATCCTAGAATGAACACCCCCCTCAGGGAACACAAGATACCCCATCTGAAGCAAACAGGGGATGAGAATCGGGAAACCCGGAGAACGGGTACAGGACTCACTCGTAATTCCCAGCCCAAAGGGAAGAGAACACCCTTAGCCGGAGGTCAACACCCTCCCAGCAAGGTACTAGGCCGCAACAAAGTCATGCAATTTCTTTAGAGCCCAAAGGCCCCAAGGGCAGCACTAAGGGAAATAAAAACGAGAACAGTCTCGCCCGAAAGAGAGTAGAAGAAATCCTTTCAGATTAAAATTCCAGAGGACCACACCCAAGGAAGAAGAATGCAAAGCATCCCGAACCCAGGTGGAAAAACATCCCCTAAGCAAAAAGCTTGGAAAAAGCGGTTAAAGACACCACAAAAACCGGACGAAGTCCAGAAAGTCTCGACCCAAAGGAAGAGAACCTCTAAAAGGAATAAGTCCTAAAAGGACACTTCCAAATAGACCATGAAAGGCAAAACCGTATGAATGGTGGTATAAAGGACCTAAATCCTCCAAGCCTCCAACCCAAAATGGGAAGGAACAATCTAGTTCCCGAAAAATTCGGAAACCAGTGATCCTGTCGCTGCAGATCTCAATGGAGTCCCGGCCCACTAGATTGAAAGGCGAATGAGGACTGAAGCAATCCCCCATGCCCCTAAGCAACCACGGACCCTCAAGTCATCTTAGGATGCTAGTTGAAGCTTGTAAAACAAGACAATCACACAATCATATTGTGATCACTGGGCGCCCTCACCGGACCAACCGGACCTAAAAAGGTGCCACGTGTCTGAACTAGGCCTCAAAGACAGAAGGATTTGCACCCAGTCAGGACCAGCCTGAAACCAAAGGCCCCAGCACTGTCAAGGCCACATAGAGTCTACCCCGATGATGGAGGGATAACTAACAGTCAGACAGACTTTTGTAAACAGATCAAACAAAATCACGAGTATCAATTCCAGAGAGGAAAGTTCCAGAAGGAAACATCACACCACAACATGAGCTTTAAACCAAATAAAAATCATCCTCACCGGATGAAAATAAAAGATAAGGCAACCCGTAGGTTATCGCCCAGGAAGAACGGACAGACCCGCAGGACCAGCCATACAGGGGTCCGAGACTTCCAAGCTCAGAACTGGAAAAGGATACACAAGTAACAAAGACTATAAGAAGATTATTCATCCCTTTATGTCTATGTATGCAAGCCAGTCGAAGAGCAAGACTGAGAAGCCCCAGACCCATTAAGAGTGGGATCCTCCAACAACGCCAAAAATGTGCCTTAGTAGGACACAAAGGTGTACCAGTCTATAACGAAAGGCGCAACATACCTCCGCCGGCACAAAAGGAAACACTGGCTCTGAAGGTTGACCTCCTGAGGCCTTAGGGGCAGTCGCTCCCCCGGAAGCCTGAACTGGACCAGGCGATCCAGCGCCTGACGAGCCCTGGTTAACAAAACACGGACAATATCAGAAGCACAACGGGAGGTGCAGATGCGCCAGCGCCAAAGATATGGCCATACGGAACCGTGTCGTAACCTCCAGTGGGAACAGGCCACACTCCCTAGAAAGGATGAGTAGCATTTGGGTTACCTGCATGCATAGTAAGAGTTGATGGTAGGGAACTCTTCTCGTGAGAAATAGAATCCCCAGAGATGGATGGCTCAGTGGGCACCCGATTCCCCGAACCCGAGGAACAGAGCACTCTAAAACGGCATTCGGAACATAACTAATGGGCATGTATCACCCGGGCCAATTCATATTCTTTGCAAGAAGTAGAGTCTGAATCAGAGACATCCGTCTCCAAGAACCCTCCATAACTGGGACACTGCCGCCTCCAGAGAACCAGACACCAGCGGACCAGGATTTCTCCGTCGCCATGCGATCAGGAAAACGGAAATGGGGTCACAAGGTAAACCGTGCAGTCCATGCAAAAGCGTGCCCAACCAAAAAGGCAGCGGCACTAGACATAGGCCGTTATGTTCCAAAATAGCCATGAGCTGAAGCAACACCACACAGTAGCAGACAGAATCACATAAACATGATTATAAACCCCCCTGTTCAATAATCCGCCTCAGGAGATATTAGCTCTTGATTCCTAGATACAAAAAGGAGCCTCATTGAGACCCTATGTTAAAGTTATCCCCCAAAGGTTGTAGTCCCTCTCGGATAAACAGTTGAAATTACAATACATCCATGATGAAAGTAAAATTAAACGATCTTACCGGAATCTACGCCGTGGAACAGTAACACGGCCCTTCAAGAGTGACAGATAGTAGCGTCGCCTCTGCCATGGACTTGAGCTAAAAAAGCAGGCAGCGAAACTCGTTAACGCTGATCGCTTGTGGAGCTGTTAATATGAGTCAGGATGGTTTCGCAGAAAGACTCTCCCTGTATCTCCGGACCCTAACTTTCACCCATGCTCTCACTTAGAGGCTGACAGGACTACTTAAAACTCCAGTCCCATGCTGAAGAGTACTACTCTCCATAAGAGACTATCGAAAACTTCTGACACTTCTATGCCAACCTCCTGGGACTAAAAGCAAAGAATGACTGGGGGATGAGGGAAGTGGGAGGAGTACTTAAGCCTTTGGCTGGGGTGTCTTTGCCTCCTCCTGGTGGCCAGGTTCTAATTTCCCAAAAGTAATGAATGCAGCTGTGGACTCTGTCCATTTATGAAGAAAATGAAGTATGTAAGACACAATGGCATTTATCTGGAATATTACCAATAGCGCCGGGATGGTACAACTTCATGAAGGTTCGTTGTACAAATACAGAGAGAGAGCATCAAGCTCTTGCTGAATGCAAAACCACAGGACCAAAGGAATTTGGCAAGAAGAGCGCACAAAGGGGATGGGTCAACAATATTGTTGTTCCAAACTAGAAAATACTACAGAAAACACAGCAAAAATGTTGCTACTTTCTATGGAGCATTTTGTATTATTATTCAACTTAAAATAGGAAAAAACTGCATTGTTTAGTGACAGATAATATATTAAATAAATAAGTTTCATAGGATGTCAATGTGATGAACAGTTTAGTCACCAGAGATGCCGGACATGTTGTACAGAGCAGTTAATATTAATTAGGTACTTTGACTGTAGCGTGTGTACAGCTGTCAGACCTCACCCACTGACACGGCACAAGTCTGGTGACTCACCGCGTGTTAGCTAAGAATGTGCTAAGAATGTGACTTAAGAGATGCACTTTCATGGCTGTTCATTGCTACCTATTCATATTTGAGACTGGCTTATCTTTTTTTGATCATTAAAATCAAATTCTCAGTATTGATAAACACTCCTATAGAATAGGTATAACTTATTATTCAGGAGTTGTCACAATAAGGCAATACACTTACATACATCTAACTTGTTCTACTGATAGGCACTGAATAACAAAGCAGGGCTACACTGTGAATAGAAAGCCACCCTGAAAATAAAACTATTCCAGACCCAACAATAGCAGCGCCCCCACAATGAGGGCACACGTAGCTGCTTAAGTACCAGATCAATCAGGAAATACTCATTCAGGACCCCTATTGGGCTTAATAGCAGATTGCACAAGTAGTATACACCCAACGGCTGTCTATATTTTATATATATATATATATATATATATATATATATATATATATATATATATATACACATATATACACACACACACACACACACATACATACACGTACAAACAAAAGCTCTAACTGCAAACCTAAGGGGAAATAAACGATAGCTCCATAGTAGATTACTGCAGAATCACCACCCGCTGTAATAATTACTATTCGTTACTCAGGCACAGTCTAATTCTATGACTATAAGTAAATTTGCTTTACTCTTTAGATATTTACTATGTGCCTTAGAGCTTTGCTAGAGTGAGACTCCGTACTTGTTCAGACTGAGAAGACTCCGATATCCAACCTCACAAAGCAGGAGGGTGTCAAGTAAGAAAAGTCACATTGGTTACTCACAATTAGGGCTGAGTAAAGGGACAGGGAAATAAGGGCACTACAGACAAGACACCCTCTGCCTGGGTAGTTCCTATGTTTACAAATCTGTTCCCCACTTCCAGATTTGTTACTGTAATCTGGACGAATCACAACACTGTATCAGACTCAGCATCTTTTTGTCACAAAGGCCATCTTCAAAGCTCTCAGTTGCCTTCATTCATGTGAATACCTGACCCATTCTCAAACCAAGGTCTCCCTGCATACTGGTGCACTCCTTAGCAGCTAACACATGGTAATGTCCTCCTTTCAGCCATAATATATTGTGCCCCCACCTTGGCACCTCTTGATAACCTCACAGGTAGCTGCAGACCTAACTGCTGGCTGCAAACAATTTGAGTAAAATATTGCTGCACAGAGAAAACAAACAGATAAAGGCTATGACACACTGCAAGCGGAGCAGGGCGCAGCGTTTAGATGCAGCTGTGCGCGCTCAGTGTGTCATGCCTTTTCATCTCTGAGCACTTTGCTGCGTCAGGTCGCGTAGCTGAGCACTCAGAGATGAAATATTTGAACTTCAGAAGCGATGCGACGCGGTGCAAAGCAGCTGCTTTGCCTCGCGCCGCATTGCTTGCAGTGTGTCACAGCCTTAAGGTGAATGGGCTGAGGATGGTGTAGAAAGTCAGCACAGGGGGCAACTGGAAACTTTCCCAGAATACTGTTAGGCCAGCCTGACCCTGATACCAGATAATCTTCAGCACAAGTAAATGCTAGTGGTATCATAGGATTATCGTTTCATGGTTATTGCCAGGAGTAATGCTACTCAGTGTTCTTTCCAGGAACTATATAATGGGCACACCAGCCAGCTGATTTTACTGACCACCTGGCTAAAAACTAAGCCAATATTAGGGGAAATTAGTCAATATTTTTTTCAATGTTTGCTGCACAAATTATTATGACATTGGTTTATGTTAAATTTTGCAATCAATTTGTGCTTTGGATAGCTTAAATGGACAGTCTACTCCAGAATATTTTTATTGTTTAAAAGATAGATAATTCCTTTATTACTCATTCCCCAGTTTTGCACAACCAACACGGTTATATTAATAGACTTTTTACCTCTGTGATTACCTTGTATCTAAGCCTCTGCAGATTGCCCCTTATTTCAGTTATTTTGACAGACTTGCATTTTAGCCAATCAGTGCCCTCTCATAAGTAACTCCACAGACTTGAGCACAACGTTATCTATATGACACACATGAACTAACATCTGCTAGCTGTGAAAAACTGTCAAATGCAAATTGGAAAGTTGTTTAAAAAGACATGCTCTATCTGAATCATGAAAGTTTAAATGGATAGGAAATTCAAAATTAAAGTTGCATGATTCAGATAGAGCCGGTCATTTTAAGACACTTTTAAATTCACTTCTATTTTCAAATGTGCTTAGTTCTCTTAGTATCACTTGTTAAAAAATGAATACGCACATATCATATACTAGTGGGAGCTGCTGCTATTTGGTGCCTGCACACATTTGTCTCTTGTGATTGGCTAAATAGATTTTTTCAGCTTCCTGTCAGTAGTGCAATGCTGCCCCTTCAGCAATGGATAACAAGAGCATGAAGTAAATTTGATAATAGAATTAAATTGGAAAGTTGTTTAAAATTGTATGTTTTATCTGAATCATAAAAGAAAATTTTGGAGTTTACTATCCCTTTAATTTTGACTTGACTGTCCTTTTAAGTAACTTGGCTACTTGAGAATGCCACCAAACTAGCAAACATTTCTGTGGAGAACACTGGATTTCAGGTGTTGCTTGTGCATGAATCTCACAGAAGTTTCAGTTTGCTACATGACGCTCAGTGACAGCAGTGTCTAGCTCAAGTGGCGTTAGCCCCTGAATTGCACCACATTGCAAATGAAGTCCTTACACAAATATACAACTGCTGCCATGGAGACAACACGCTAATGTACAACTGCTGCCATGGAGACAACACGCTAATGTACAACTGCTGCCATGGAGACAACACGCTAATGTACAACTGCTGCCATGGAGACAACACGCTAATGTACAACTGCTGCCATGGAGACAACACGCTAATGTACAACTGCTGCCATGGAGACAACACACTAATGTACAACTGCTGCCATGGAGACAACACGCTAATGTATAACTGCTGCCATGGAGACAAAACGCTAATGTACAAATGCTCTGAATAAATACAGAGCTAATTGTGTACTGATTCTCTAAACGCTTGAGTTGTTACTATTGGTTTGAAAACTTCATAACTAACAAAATGTTTACAAATTAATTTATATATCACGTATCAAGCAAGCAAGTAGAAAAGATTCCGCCCATGCATGCTTTCCAGTTCCCCAAGCCTCTTAAAGGGGTATCCTAATGCAAATCTTAAATTCTCTAATTTAATGGAGCATGTGACTTTTGCATAACCGACCCTTAATTACGTTGTTTGACCCCTACTTAGAGAACATCTGCCAGAAACAGTAATCGCACATAGTTTAAAGGATAGGCAAGTCAAAATTAAACTTGCATGATTCAGATAGAGCAGGTCATTGTAAGACATGTTTAAATTCAATTCTATTTTTAAATGTGATTTGTTCTGTTGTCATCCCTTGTTGAATAAGAATATGCACATATCCTACATGAGTGGGAGCTAGCTGCTGATTGGCGCTTGCACACATTTGTCTCTTGTGAATGGCTAATTAGATGTGTTCAGCTAGCTGCCAGTAGTGCAATGCTGTTCCTTCAGCAATAGATAACAAGAGAGTGAAGTACATTGGAAACTTGTTTGACATTTCAGATACAGCATACAATTGTAAACAACTTTCCAATTTATTTGAATCATCACATGTTCTTTGTTCTCTTGGTATTCTTTGTTGAAAAGGATACCTAGGTAGGCTCAAGAGCTGAGAGCTAGCTGCACATATATGTGTCTTGTTGTTAGTTCACCAATGTATTCTGCTATCTCCCAGTAACGCATTGCTGTGCCTTCAGTAAAGGAGAATGAAGCAAAATTGACAATAGATGTAAATTGGAAAGTTGTTTGAAACCGTGGGATCTATCTGAATCATGAAAGAAAACTTTTGTGTGTTATGTCCCTTTAAGCAGCCCTGTCCATCCAGGACTCTGCTGCACACCATTTTGTTAAGTTTGAGTATTTGTGTATGCTCAGCTCACAGTAATAACAAACACTAAGTCTTTGAAACTATAGCACAAATCACACATATAAACTATGAAGCTTCTACACAACCTAAACCTGATCATCAGAATGTTTATTCATAAAGTCGCTCACCATAATATAGAGAGCTTTTAAGGGGTATTACAATGTTACGCTGTAATTCATAAGAGCATGTAAGTTTAGAACTACTGACCCTGCAAAACTGTGTTTAACACCTAAAAATGAGTTAACACATAGTTAAACTACTAGTTGGGAGCCGCAGAGAATTGCTGGTTCTGAGCATACGCCACCGGTGATTGGTGGGGCTGCGTGACTGCAGACGACGATTGTCTCACTGGTGGTGTCTGCTAGGGAACCAGCAGTTCTCTGTAGCTCCCAAGCAGTAGATTAACTATGAGCGGGGTTAAACACAAACTTTCAGGGTGGGTGGTGATAAAATGATGTAGCATTTACATTGTGCACTAGTGTCCCTTTAAGTTCACCTGTTGGCTGGTGAGAAATGTTATAATAATGTGGAAACTGCAGTGTTATCTATACCTGTGGTCCTTGAGGACAAGTTTCGGAACAGACAGTAGTAGCGCAGCGTTAACATTAACTCTACAATGCCCACCATTAGGCTTCCATAGGATACACAGGCAGGAGACTTACCGCAGCGACATGATCCCAGTTCTTGCTGTACTAGCTCCAGTTTTATTTGGCAGCGGAAGCAGCGGCGACGGCTCTTCTGTTTGGATCGGCTGCTACTGTCCCCGCTGTCTAGTAGCCGAGGTCGTTTCATGGGTGAGACATCGTCCTCTGACTGAGAATCTGTAGCAAAAAACATAACTTATTAAACAAAAAAAAGTGAACTGATTAAAAAAAAAAAAATGGATAATGGATTTATAAGGAAACAGAAGCTAAGAGACATAGCGATTAGAGCCCGAACCCAACGCTGTAGGACAGCTTGCTTAATATTTATTTTCCTCATTACTGTGAGTCAGAAACCTTGTACAATGATGTTTATTCAAGTGAAAGTGAGTGATTTAAATAGACAAACTCAAAATGTTTTAAAAATGAAAAATATATATATATTGTTTTTTTTTTTTTTAAATCAAACAAGGAAATGGGACAATTACAAGTAGCATTTAGTATTTGTAGCATTTAGTATTTGTAGCATTAAGCCGATACGGCAATTTATTCTAAAGAAAGGAGTGAGTGCATGTTGAACATGGACGGTATATATATATATATATATACACACAGGTCAAACTCGAAAAATTTAGAATATCGTGCAAAAGTTAATTTATTTCACTAATGCAACATAAAAGGTGAAACTAATATATGAGATAGACTCATTACATGCAAAGCAAGATAGTTCAAGTCGTGATTTGTCATAATTGTGATGATTATGGATTATAGCTCATGAAAACCCCAAATTCACAATCTCAGAAAATTAGAATATTACATAAATCAATAATTGTACATAGAACAATATCGGACCTCTGAAAAGTATAAGCATGCATACTGTATGTACTCAGTACTTGATTTGGGCCCCTTTTGCAGTAATTACTGCCTCAATGCGGCGTGACATGGAAGCTATCAGCCTGTGGCACTGCTGAGGTGTTATGGAAGACAAGGATGCTTCAATAGCGGCCTTCAGCTCTTCTGCATTGTTTGGTCTCATGTCTCTCATCTTTCTCTTGGCAATGTTCAGGTCAGGTGAGTTTGCTGGCCAATCAAGCACAGTAATCCCACGGTCATTGAACCAGGTTTTGGCGCTTTTGGCAGTGTGGGCAGGTGCCAAGTCCTGCTGGAAAATGAAGTCATCATCCCCATAGAGCTTGTCTGCAGGAGGAAACATGAAGTGCTCCAAAATCTCCTGGTAGACGGTTGCGTTGACCCTGGACTTAATGAAGCACAGTGGACCAACACCAGCAGATGACATGTCTCCCCAAATCAACACAGACTGTGCAAACTTCACACTCTACTTCAAGCATCTTGCAGTGTGTGCCTCACCATTCTTCCTCCATACTCTGGGTCCTTGGTGTCCAAATGAGATGCAAAATTTGCTCTCATCAGAAAAGAGGACTTTGGACCACTGAGCAACAGAACAGGTCTGTTTTTCTTTAGCCCAGGTAAGACGCTTCTGACGTTTTTTGTTGTTCAGCAGTGGCTTGACAAGAGGTATACGACATTTGAAGCCCATGTCCAGGATCTGTCTGTGTGTGGTGGCTCTTGATGCACTGACTCCAGCCTCAGTCCACTCCTTGTGAAAGTCCCCAACACTTTTGAATGGCCTTTTCCTGACAATCCTCTCCAGGCTGCGGTCATCCCTGCTGATTGTGCACCTTTTTCTTTCACACTTTTCCCTTCCACATAACTTTCTATTAATTGTGCTTTGATACAGTACTTTGGGAACATCCAACTTCTTTTGCAATTACCTTTTGAGGCTTTCCCTCCTTATGGAGGGTGTCAAAGACGGTTTTCTGCACAACTGTCAGGTCAGCAGTCTTTCCCATGATTGTGATTCCTACTGAACCAGACTGAGAGACCATTTAAAGGCTCAGGAACCCTTTGCAGGTGTTATGGCTTAATTAGCTGATTAGAGTGGGACACTGAGCCTAGAATATTGCACCTTTTCACAATATTCTAATTTTCTGAGATTGTGGATTTGGGGTTTTCATGAGCTGTAAGCCATAATCATCACAATTATGACAAATCACGGCTTGAACTATATTGCTTTGCATGTAATGAGTCTATCTCATATATTAGTTTCACCTTTTAAGTTGCATTAGTGAAATAAATGAACTTTTGCACAATATTCAAATTTTTCGAGTTTCACCTGTATATACATACATATACACACACACACACACACACATTTATATACGCTACAGAATTTGGCGGCGCTATACAAATAAATGATAATAATAATATATATATACCACATACATATATATATATATATATATATATATATATATATATATATAAAGCAATAGTTGTGGGATAAGCACTCTCACCTCCTCATTGACTGGCCAGGGTGTCAGGAACAATGGTTTTCAATACTGCAAAATAGATCCGCACTCACTGGACTTTAAATAACAAAAACAGAATTTATGCTTACCTGATAAATTACTTTCTCCAACGGTGTGTCCGGTCCACAGCGTCATCCTTACTTGTGGGATATTCTCTTCCCCAACAGGAAATGGCAAAGAGTCCCAGCAAAGCTGGTCACATGATCCCTCCTAGGCTCCGCCCACCCCAGTCATTCGACCGTCGGACAGGAGGAAATATATATAGGAGAAACCATATGATACCGTGGTGACTGTAGTTAGAGAAAATAATTCATCAGACCTGATTAAAAAACCAGGGCGGGCCGTGGACCGGACACACCGTTGGAGAAAGTAATTTATCAGGTAAGCATAAATTCTGTTTTCTCCAACATTGGTGTGTCCGGTCCACGGCGTCATCCTTACTTGTGGGAACCAATACCAAAAGCTTTAGGACACGGATGAAGGGAGGGAGCAAATCAGGTCACCTAAATGGAAGGCACCACGGCTTGCAAAACCTTTCTCCCAAAAATAGCCTCCGAAGAAGCAAAAGTATCAAATTTGTAAAATTTGGCAAAAGTGTGCAGTGAAGACCAAGTCGCTGCCTTACATATCTGGTCAACAGAAGCCTCGTTCTTGAAGGCCCATGTGGAAGCCACAGCCCTAGTGGAGTGAGCTGTGATTCTTTCAGGAGGCTGCCGTCCGGCAGACTCATAAGCCAATCGGATAATGCTTTTAAGCCAAAAGGAAAGAGAGGTAGAAGTCGCTTTTTGACCTCTCCTTTTACCAGAATAAACAACAAACAAGGAAGATGTTTGTCTGAAATCTTTAGTAGCCTCTAAATAGAATTTTAGAGCACGGACTACGTCCAAATTGTGTAACAAACGTTCCTTCTTTGAAACTGGATTCGGACACAAAGAAGGTACAACTATCTCCTGGTTAATATTTTTGTTGGAAACAACTTTCGGAAGAAAACCAGGCTTAGTACGCAAAACCACCTTATCTGCATGGAACACCAGATAGGGCGGAGAACACTGCAGAGCAGATAACTCTGAAACTCTTCTAGCAGAAGAAATTGCAACCAAAAACAAAACTTTCCAAGATAATAACTTAATATCTACGGAATGTAAGGGTTCAAACGGAACCCCTTGAAGAACTGAAAGAACTAGATTTAGACTCCAGGGAGGAGTCAAAGGTCTGTAAACAGGCTTGATCCTAACCAGAGCCTGAACAAATGCTTGAACATCTGGCACAGCTGCCAGTCTTTTGTGAAGTAAAACAGATAAAGCAGAGATCTGTCCCTTCAGAGAACTTGCAGATAATCCTTTCTCCAAACCTTCTTGTAGAAAGGATAGAATCTTAGGAATTTTTATCTTGTTCCATGGGAATCCTTTAGATTCACACCAACAGATATATTTTTTCCATATTTTATGGTAAATTTTTCTAGTTGCAGGCTTTCTAGCCTGAATCAGAGTATCTATTACAGAATCTGAAAACCCACGCTTTGATAAAATCAAGCGTTCAATCTCCAAGCCGTCAGTTGGAGGGAAACCAGATTCGGATGTTCGAATGGACCCTGAACAAGAAGGTCCTGTCTCAAAGGTAGCTTCCATGGTGGAGCCGATGACATATTCACCAGGTCTGCATACCAAGTCCTGCGTGGCCACGCAGGAGCTATCAAGATCACCGAGGCCCTCTCCTGATTGATCCTGGCTACCAGCCTGGGGATGAGAGGAAACGGTGGGAATACATAAGCTAGGTTGAAGGTCCAAGGTGCTACTAGTGCATCTACTAGGGTCGCCTTGGGATCCCTGGATCTGGACCCGTAGCAAGGAACCTTGAAGTTCTGACGAGACGCCATCAGATCCATGTCTGGAATGCCCCATAATTGAGTTATTTGGGCAAAGATTTCCGGATGGAGTTCCCACTCCCCCGGATGGAATGTCTGACGACTCAGAAAATCCGCTTCCCAATTTTCCACTCCTGGGATGTGGATCACAGACAAGTGGCAGGAGTGATCCTCCGCCCATTGAATTATCTTGGTCACTTCTTTCATTGCCAGGGAACTCCTTGTTCCCCCCTGATGATTGATATATGCAACGGTCGTCATGTTGTCTGACTGAAACCTTATGAATTTGGCCTTTGCTAGTTGAGGCCAAGCTCTGAGAGCATTGAATATCGCTCTCAGTTCCAGAATGTTTATCGGGAGAAGAGACTCTTCCCGAGACCATAG
Source organism: Bombina bombina (assembly GCF_027579735.1). Taxonomy (NCBI): domain Eukaryota; kingdom Metazoa; phylum Chordata; class Amphibia; order Anura; family Bombinatoridae; genus Bombina; species Bombina bombina. The sequence goes on from NC_069502.1 coordinate 1,201,961,591, forward strand.
ACCCTGAGCTTCAGGGATTCCCAGACCGCGCCCCAGCCCACTAGGCTGGCGTCGGTCGTGACAATGACCCACTCTGGTCTGCGGAAGCTCATTCCCTGTGACAGATTGTCCAGGGTCAGCCACCAACGGAGTGAATCTCTGGTCTTTTGATCTACTTGAATCGTCGGAGACAAGTCTGTATAATCCCCATTCCACTGTCTGAGCATGCACAGTTGTAATGGTCTTAGATGAATTCGTGCAAAAGGAACTATGTCCATTGTTGCAACCATCAATCCTATTACTTCCATGCACTGCTCTATGGAAGGACGAGGAACAGAATGAAGTACTTGACAAGAGCTTAGAAGTTTTGATTTTCTGACCTCTGTCAGAAAAATCCTCATTTCTAAGGAATCTATTATTGTTCCCAAGAAGGGAACTCTTGTTGACGGGGACAGAGAACTTTTTTCTTTGTTCACCTTCCATCCGTGAGATCTGAGAAAGGCTAGGACGATGTCCGTATGAGCCTTTGCTTTTGACAGGGACGACGCTTGAATCAGGATGTCGTCCAAGTAAGGTACTACTGCAATGCCCCTTTGGTCTTAGAACCGCTAGAAGGGACCCTAGTACCTTTGTGAAAATCCTTGGGGCAGTGGCTAATCCGAATGGAAGTGCCACAAACTGATAATGCTTGTCCAGAAAAGCGAACCTTAGGAACTGATGATGTTCCTTGTGGATAGGAATATGTAGGTACGCATCCTTTAAATCCACGGTAGTCATAAATTGATTTTCCTGGATAGTAGGTAGGATCGTTCGAATAGTTTCCATTTTGAACGATGGTACCCTGAGAAATTTGTTTAGGATCTTTAGATCCAAAATTGGTCTGAATGTTCCCTCTTTTTTGGGAACTATGAACAGATTGGAATAAAATCCCATTCCTTGTTCTCTTATTGGAACTGGATGTATCACTCCCATCTTTAACAGGTCTTCTACACAATGTAAGAATGCCTGTCTCTTTATTGGGTTTGAAGATAATTGAGACCTGTGGAACCTTCCCCTTGGGGGTAGTTCCTTGAATTCCAGGAGATAACCTTGAGAAACTATTTCTAGCGCCCAAGGATCCTGAACATCTCTTGCCCAAGCCTGAGCAAAGAGAGAAAGTCTGCCCCCCACTAGATCCGGTCCCGGATCGGGGGCTATCCCTTCATGCTGTTTTGGTAGCAGTGGTAGGCTTCTTGGCCTGCTTACCCTTGTTCCAGCCTTGCATTGGTTTCCAGGCTGGTTTGGGTTGTGAAGTATTACCCTCTTGCTTAGAGGATACAGAATTAGAGACTGGTCCGTTTCTGCGAAAGGGACGAAAATTAGGCTTATTTTTAGCCTTAAAAGACCTATCCTGTGGGAGGGCGTGGCCCTTTCCCCCAGTGATGTCTGAAATAATCTCTTTCAAATCAGGTCCAAATAATGTTTTACCTTTGAAAGGAATGTTAAGCAATTTTGTCTTGGAAGACACATCCGCTGACCAAGACTTTAGCCAAAGCGCTCTGCGCGCCACGACAGCAAACCCTGAATTTTTCGCCGCTAATCTAGCTAATTGCAAAGCGGCATCTAAAACAAAAGAGTTAGCCAATTTAAGTGCTTGAACTCTGTCCATAACCTCCTCATACGAAGATTCTTTACTGAGCGATTTTTCTAGTTCCTCGAACCAGAAACACGCTGCTGTAGTGACAGGAACAATGCATGAAATTGGTTGTAGAAGGTAACCTTGCTGTACAAAAATCTTTTTAAGCAAACCCTCTAATTTCTTATCCATAGGATCTTTGAAAGCACAACTATCTTCGATAGGAATAGTAGTGCGTTTGTTTAGAGTAGAAACCGCCCCCTCGACCTTGGGGACTGTCTGCCATAAGTCCTTTCTGGGGTCGACTATAGGAAATAATTTCTTAAATATAGGGGGGGGAACAAAAGGTATGCCGGGCCTTTCCCACTCTTTATTTACTATGTCCGCCACCCGCTTGGGTATAGGAAAAGCGTCGGGGGGCACCGGAACCTCTAGGAACTTGTCCATCTTACATAATTTCTCTGGAATGACCAAATTGTCACAATCATCCAGAGTAGATAACACCTCCTTAAGCAGTGCGCGGAGATGTTCTAATTTAAATTTAAATGTCACAACATCAGGTTCAGCTTGATGAGAAATTTTTCCTGAATCTGAAATTTCTCCATCAGACAAAACCTCCCTCATGGCCCCTTGAGATTGGTGTGAGGGTATGTCAGAACAGTTATCATCAGCGTCCTCTTGCTCTTCAGTGTTTAAAACAGAGCAATCGCGCTTTCTCTGATAAGTAGGCATTTTGGATAAAAGATTTGCTATGGAGTTATCCATTACAGCCGTTAATTGTTGCATGGTAATAAGTATAGGCGCACTAGATGTACTAGGGGCCTCCTGTGTGGGCATAACTGGTGTAGACACAGTAGGAGATGATGTAGTATCATGTTTACTCCCCTCATTTGAGGAATCATCTTGGGCAATATCATTATCTGTGGCATTACTGTCCTTACTTTGTTTGGACACTATGGCACAATTATCACATAAATTTAAATGGGGAGACACATTGGCTTTCATACATATAGAACATAGCTTATCTGATGGTACAGACATGTTAAACAGGCTTAAACTTGTCAACAAAGCACAAAAAACGTTTTAAAATAAAACCGTTACTGTCACTTTAAATTTCAAACTGAAAACACTTTATTACTGAATATGTGAAAAAGTATGAAGGAATTGTTCAAAATTCACCAAAATTTCACCACAGTGTCTTAAAGCATTAAAAGTATTGCACACCAAATTTCAGAGCTTTAACCCTTAAATTAACGGAACCGGAGCCGTTTTTACATTTAACCCCTATACAGTCCCAGAATGAGGCTCTGTCTATAACTAGAAAGGCCCCCATCTGAAAAAGGTGTCCAACACAGTGCCTGCCGTTTTTCTAAACGTTCCCCAAGATTATAATACCAATAATTAGTTAGAATCTGCATAATATGCCTAGTAAAGCAATCGTTTTAGCCCAGAAAAATGTCTACCAGTTTTTAAGCCCTTTTTGAAGCCCTTTATTCTTTTATGTTTAACTAAGAAAATGGCTTACCGGTCCCCATGAGGGGAAATGACAGCCTTCCAGCATTACATGGTCTTGTTAGAAATATGGCTAGTCATACCTTAAGCAGAAAAGTCTGCTAACTGTTTCCCCCAACTGAAGTTACTTCATCTCAACAGTCCTGTGTGGAAACAGCAATCGATTTTAGTTACTGTCTGCTAAAATTATCTTCCTCTTACAAACAGAAATCTTCATCCTTTTCTGTTTCAGAGTAAATAGTACATACCAGCACTATTTTAAAATAACAAACACTTGATAGAAGAATAAAAACTACATTAAAAACACCAAAAAACTCTTAACCATCTCTGTGGAGATGTTGCCTGTGCAACGGCAAAGAGAATGACTGGGGTGGGCGGAGCCTAGGAGGGATCATGTGACCAGCTTTGCTGGGACTCTTTGCCATTTCCTGTTGGGGAAGAGAATATCCCACAAGTAAGGATGACGCCGTGGACCGGACACACCAATGTTGGAGAAACATGGTTTATTGTTGTGACGTTTTGGGGATCAAACCGTCCCCTTCATAAGACCAAACAAGAGTGAAAAAATAATGTGTGCCTATATAGGCCCATGACCCCACCCCCTAGAAGTGACATTATAAACAGCACATGTGGTAATCACCATAGTAACATAAGTGAAAAACAACATACATAGTATCTCAAAATGCAATCAAATAAAGTGAATCATCAAATACAATAAGAGTTGTATTTTACTAATGTACTGTATATAGCCAAACGTTATTGTTTAGAGTGAGCACTGACTTTTACTATTTGATGCTGAATGTTTATTCGCACATTGTATAAACTATAATATACTACGAAATTATTTTGCTAGTCAGTATCTAGATTAGGTATCAAGCATAATATGTGTTGATTCCTCATAATTATCACTACTACACACCATATTATTGTATTTGATGATTCACTTTATTTGATTGCATATTGAGATACTATGTATGTTGTTTTTCACTTATGTTACTATGGCGATTACCACATGTGCTGTTTATGATGTCACTTCCGGGGGGAGGGGTCATGGGCCTATATAGGCACACATTTTTTCACTCTTGTTTGGTCTGATGAAGGGGACGGTTTGATCCCCGAAACGTCACAACAATAAACCGTTTTGTTATTTAAAGTTCAGTGAGTGCGGATCTATTTTGCAGTATATATATATATATATATATATACACACACATAAAAAGTACAAATACAAACAGTTTGTAAGATGTTATAACAAAAAGGCTGCAAATTATGGTTAGAAAAAATACTTCCCCTCAAAGTAGAACCGCTGCCTTCCCTCAGTCTCTCCCAAAAGGACTGTAGATAGAATATGGTTTCAGTTGTAGGGGGCGCAGGTTCGGGGGTATCTCTTTTCAGGTAAAGTGACTACTGACAACCATAAATCTATTATGACTTCACGGTTGCACTAGGAATAGATTGATGGTTGTGGAGTCACTTTACCTGAAAAGAGATACCCCCGAACCTGCGCCCCCTACAACTGAAACTATATATATATATATATATATATATATATATATATACACATATATATACACACACATACACAGTACATATATACACACACACACACACATATATATATCACATAAATATCGGCTAACTCAATTTCCCACAACTAACTCCTTACTTGATCCACTACAATCTGGTTTCCGCCCTAAACACTCAACAGAAACTGCTCTTGCTAAAGTAACAAATGACCTGCTATCAGCTAAAGCAAAATGCGACTACTCCTTACTAATTCTTCTTGACCTATCTGCTGCTTTTGACACAGTCGACCATCCTCTCCTCGTAAAAATACTACATTCATTTGGCATCCAAGACACAGCCCTCTCCTGGTTTGCCTCATATCTCGCAAACCGCTCGTTTTCAGTTTCCTTTAACAACATATCTTGCAATCCTATGCCTCTCTCAGTTGGAGTACCGCAAGGCTCTGTCTTGGGCCCTTTGCTTTTCTCTCTCTATACATCCTTTCTTGGAAAACTTATAGCCTCCTTTGGATTCCAGTACCCCTTATATGCTGATGATACCCAAAGCTATCTTTCCTCTCCTGATATCTCTCCCTCTTTACTCAACCAGATTTCCAACTGCCTCTCTGCAATGTCCTCTTGGATGTCTTCACACTACCTCCAACTCAATCTGTCCAAAACTGAGCTGCTTCTTATTCCCCCCTCTTCGAGATATCCAACACCTGACATTTCTCAGATGGTTGGAGACTCTATTGTCAACACTCACCCCAGGTCCGCTGTCTTGGGGTCACACTAGACTCAGAGCTCACATACAACCGACATATACAAGCACTTACCAAATCCTGCCGTTCACACCTACGCAACATTTCCAGAAGTCGTCCCTTCCTTACTCTAAAAACTAACATTTTTACTTATTCATCCCCTCATTTTGTCCCGCATTAATTATTGCAATCTACTCCTAAATGGCCTTCCAAAACACTGCCTCTCCTCCCTCCAATCAATTATGAATGCTTCTGCTAGACTCATCCACCTAAGTCGCCGATCTAAATCAGCTGCTCCACTCTGCCAGTCTCTACACTGGCTCCCCATACACTCCAGAATACAATTTAAAGTATTTACCCTAACTTACAAAGCACTCAACAGTCTAACTTCCAACTAACTTCCCGTCCTCTTCGATCAACCTCTGACCTACATCTCTCCACTCCTGTTATCTCTACGTCCCACTTCCGCCTCCAAGACTACGCACGTCCTCTGGAAGTCTCTACCCCGCTCCATAAGACTGTATCCAACCTTGTATAGCTTCAGACACTCCTTGAAAATCCACCTATTCAGAGAGGCTTACTATCTCTCCTCCATCCCTCATCCGAACCAAATTAATACATGAACTGCCTGACTCACTGCTGCAACTACAACCGATGTGACAAGCTACCCCAACCTTATGTCTCTGCACCCTAAGCCTGTAGATTGTGAGTTCTCCGGAGCAGGGCCCTCTTCCTCCTGTACTAGATGTTTAGTTTTGTTATGTTTTGTATTTTATCACAAATCCTTGTCACTGTATACCCCTATAAATGTACCCAGCGCTACGGAATTTGGCGGCGCTATACAAATAAATGATAATAATAATAATTATATATATATATACATATATATATATATATGTTGAGGGTAAAGTCAGATATCAGGTAATCCTATGATTACCTGGATAAAACTGACATTACCCAGGGGTTGTGGGTAAAGCCCAATGTAAGATCATACATCGGGGTTTACCCGGGTAATCCAAGGATTACCCAAACGCTTCTGGACAAACTTAATCACAGCACTATTTTTGCCCTTTGAAGACAGTTGTTCTTTCAAATCACCACATCAAACATATATACAATGCGCTGTAATTCCCCATCTTCACTATCTATTTTTCCTCCAATTGGGGGATTCAAGGTGAAGCCCCCCATGTAAACCTCACACCCCAGGCAAAATAAATAGTGTACATGTGATTACCCAGGTAAAGCCCGATGTATGATCTTACATTGGGCTTTACCCACAGCCACTGGGGTAATGTCAGTTTTACCCGGATATCTGACTTTAACCGTAACACACACACACACACACACATATATATACATACATACAAATATATGGATAAGCACTAAGGTGCAAGATAAAGCAAATAATAATGTTATTATGATAATAATGCTCAGGACAAAGGTGTATTCCAGTTATTAGACACCTTAGAAGAATAATAAAAAAAAAATATATAGGAGTCCCCGCACTAAATAAAAAAAAGATCACAACCTAGTCATATATATGCTGAAGTTAAATAATAATGAATATTTAATGTGCAAAAACTATAATAAACAATATATCTATAGTGCACAATTTCCAAACGGATAAAAAATACAAAGTAAAAAAAACACCCAGTCCTCAGGGAAAAATGTGTAAACGATCCTTCTCACCGATCTAATATGCCATCCAGACAACGTAAGGTACCCTTTAGATAATATAAGGCATCGCTTCATATGCAAGAAAAATCCAGGAGTAGACCAGCGATTTCAAAGAACCCGCTTGCATCGGCTCAGTCTGGCGCCAGAGCTGCTCTGTCCGAAACAGGCTAAGTTGAGGTGTGGAGCCCGAAACGCGCGTTGCCTGTGGTTGTGACGTCAGACACCAGACTGAGCCGATGCAAGCGGGTTCTTTGAAATCGATGGTCTACTCCTGGATTTTTCTTGCATATGAAGCAATGCGTTATATAAGCTAAAGGGTACCTTACGTTGTCTGAATGGCATAATAGATCGGTGAGAAGGATCGTTTACACATTTTTCCCTGAGGACTGGGTGTTTTTTTTACTTTGTATTTTTCATCCGTTTGGAAATTGTGCACTCTAGATATATTGTTTATTATAGTTTTTGCACATTAAATATTCATTATTATTTAACTTCAGCATATATATGACTAGGTTGTGATCTTTTTTTATTTAGTGCGGGGACTCCTATATATCATAGAACGTAGTTCGTTCCTTCTTTTGCTGTTGAATATTTACTGGCGGACTTTGGTCCTTAAGTGTCGGTAGCTTGCTTTACATCTTGTATATCATGATTATGCTGTGGACAATGGTACCCGTACTAACACTATGCTTCTAATAAGTCAAATCCCTTGTGCATTAACTGCTTTACTTACTTACAAGTCTTGCATCTGCTTGCATCACCTGCATATAACCCTGCAATCCTTGCATTTAAGCCTACATTCTACTATACACCTTAAAGGCACATGTTGCCCAAAACTGGACATTGTGATTAAAGGGCCTGGCTCATTTTACAGTCATGTACGGACGTCTTCTTACATTCTTAGACTGGGGACACCCAGTAGTGTTTGTTTTTACTCTGTATTTTGCATCAGTTTATTATAGTTTTTGCACATTAAATATTCAATATTATTTAACTTCAGCATATATATGACTAGGTTGTGATCTTTTTTATTTAGGGCGGGGACTTATATATATATATATATATATATATATAGTGTGCGTGTGTCTGTGGTGGAGGTCCCAGCACCACTTGACTAGTGGGGAGAGGTTTATCGCCACTAGAGGGGGCTAGTAATGACAGGTTTATAATATTTGCGATATTTGCTGTTGTGCACTACCATACTACAATGGCATGTGCGATTGTTGAATTGGATTGTCACGACAATGTACGGACAATATGGTAGCAGTCACTATTATCGCGTTCATGATTTCACAGGTTTTGTTTTGGACAGATTTTGGGACACTATTTGGGGGGTGTATTTGTAAGTACACACACACATATATATATATATATATATATATTTATATAATATCTTTATATAAATCACTTAATAATTATAGAAATATTCTGGTTGGTTCTAAATAATATTTTTCTACTCCTGGCATATGATATTGTTTGGCATTTACCAGATGTACAGAACAAAGAAATAACAGAGCAATGTGCTTAGTGCAGCTAGGATGAAAGAGTAAGGAGAAATCCCATACTGAGCACTCCCGTGCGAGAATCACAATCTAAATGTAAATGCATACATGGCAGCCGAGAAACAAAGAGAAGCGCACATGCCTGGCACCTCCAAGGCAAACCTGGTGCCCTATAAAGCCACTGCATTACCAACATAAAAGGGATTTCTCATCAATATATAAATAACTGGAGGATGGAATGTAAATGTCTCGCTGAAATCACTCACATGTTACAGCTTATTTCATTGCTGGGTTTTGTTCAAGCCCTCCTGAGCCAGAAGCAATGAAATGTTCGAGTGTGGAAGAAGGGGGGGACTTTCTATATTCAAAGCTCAGTGACTGTGTATTAGAAAAGTGCACTGTCTTTGTAGCTCTGAATATATGAGCGGGAGGCACACAACACACACAAAATAATATATACAATAGCCAATAAAAATACACATCCTGTGCCAAAGAGCTTACAATTTAAAGTTTAAACGGTTCATGAGACAGATGGTGTGGAAATCAAATAGGCAGCTGAAATGTCCTTTTGGGGGACATATAGGAAGACAATTTATTAAAGGGGCATTCTAACATTCTATCTAACACTGCAAAGGGTTTATTAAACACATTATTTTCATTCTTTATAAAGCACCAACATATCATGCAGCGCTGTAACATTAAGTATACAGTAGCGGAGCACTAGTTGCAATGTTTGTAGTTTTTGATAGTGAATTTACCTACATGTGAAGATCTAGATCTAGAGACAGTAGTCTTCATAGGATAGTAAAACAGATTTTAGTACATCAAAAAGCTAAGAGGCTAAAATATATTATAATAAATTAAAAATAAACCAAATAAAACAAACTTTTAGTGTGGGTGTTTCTGTGCACCAAAATAGCTATGGGATATGACCGTATTGTGAGGGTGTTTCTGTGCACCAGCAGAGCTATGGGACTTGACCTCATCATTGTGTGGGTGTTTCTGTGCACCAGCAGAGCTATGGGATTTGACTTATCATTGTGTGGTTGTTTCTGTGCACCAGCAGAGTAATGGGACTTGACCTTATTGTGTGGGTGTCTCTGTGCACCAGCAGAGCTATGGGATTTGACTTATCATTGTGTGGTTGTTTCTGTGCACCAGCAGAGCTATGGGACTTGACCTCATCATTGTGTGGGTGTTTCTGTGTACCAGCAGAGTAATGGGACTTGACCTTATTGTGTGGGTGTTTCTGTGCACCAGCAGAGCTATGGGATTTGACCTTATCAGTAAACAAGTAGTTGAAATGGCCTAGTAAGAATTGTAGTGGACAAATAAACTAGGCATTTTCCTTTACTGAACCCTAAATGGACCAGTAACTTGTTTCATTTTCCCCTGACTGGTAAACAGCAGTGATATTTTCCACCCAACCCAGGCTTGACAAATCCAGGCTGCCATTGCTCCAAGAACTTTCCTTTAGGCTACAATTTTTTTGGATTATTCAACATAAAGCTATAGTTTGAGTGGCTCCTAAAGAATGTCTCAATGGTTACTCATTTTTTCTTGCTGCTTCCTATGTTTGAAATAAATTTGTCAATCCCAAATGAAATCCTTGACTGGCTCCTCCATATCCTGTAAAGTTCATATGTATACTAAAATGTGTCACCTCCCAAAAAATGGCAGGGATTTCTTAAGTTTGAAAAGGAAGGAATGCAAAGAGGCTCACTCCCTGCATTCTCTAATCAGTAAGAAATGTAGAACATAATGATCCACTGCCTGCGAGGGTGATTAAAATAAATCTGAGTTGAAAACAAAACTTATAACAATGCCTTAGCTAAAACATACACAAATATTCAGGATAGTGGTGTAATTAAATATTCCAAATGTTAATATTGAACTGCTTTGTTTATTTCAATAATTAGAACATGTTAATGTGTCAAGCTCATTGCTGAACTGGGCCAACCAGGTAGGTGTTCACGCAATCAGTGAACATCTCTGTGATTTACGTTTTCTCCAGATAGATCATGTCAGTTGTGTCAGTATCTGGGAAATAACAGAATTTGTATTCAAAGCATATTCATTAGGAAGATGAGACGTTTGAAGAGCAAGCGGAATGAAATGTTGACAAGTCAAGAGCTTGGTGACCCCAGAGCGAATAGAATTATGCAGTTCCCTAAGTGAAACAACTTATGTTACCAAAGATCTTAAAGGAACAGAATAGGAAAAATGGAAATTGAAAGCACGCATGGCAGTCTTCACAAGTCTAATACTGCTAAATATCTGTCCTTAGCTGGCCTCAGCAGAGGTGATATGGTACTGAATAACATGTCAGCTTTGCTAGTAAAATGACAGTGGCAAGACATGGCTACGCCAATAAAAAGTTTGCATTGATGCCTCTAAATAAGCCAAGTGGGGGAGTTTGGCCACTGAAAAACAATTGCAGCAAAGTGTTATTGTATTCATAAAGCTTTCACAATTGAGCTGTACAATTATAAGGTGTTTTAAGTCCCTTTATTTAATAACTTACGCTGCTGCAACAAACTAGAGCTAAAAAATATTCAAGTAACACTTCCATCCAATTTTCCTGATGTCCCGATTCCATAGTGCTTAAATCATTTCATGAGCCATATTACAGAATAACGCATCTTTACAATGTTGTCATTAAACTGCTGTGCTCTTTCTCCTATAGTGCTCGTGCCTGTGATCAATGACAATAGTTGTATATTATAGCATGCTCTACAGTGTTCACACTACAATACCAGAAACCTAATAAACAAACGTTTGTCACTAAGCAAAAAGCAATAACAAACAAGACATGGGTGGGAAAACATATGGTATAAAAGTAATGTAAAAACAGAGAAAGAAGATTATTCAACAACACACAAAAAACATCATCTTGTGTCCAAGACTTAGGAGATGAAGACTGATGAACATTCAACTTGCGAACTTGTAGTGATGAATGCCAAACAGCTGCTAGGCAAAGTTTTATTTATTTTCTTACTGCTTTGCAATCATCTCTCTGGCAAGTATTACCAGGGAAAGCCAAGATAACTATGAATTATCAACCAAATATATCTGTAATTTCCATATTGTGGTCCATATTCCTGGATAATACTTTCCAGGCTCCCTTCCGCTTCTCCTTTCCTTATATAGCTAGGAGGAAGAGGGGGCACTGCTGGGACGTTACTTATATTCAGGTAACCAGGGGTTGGTCAATTCGGTCCAAATACTTCTAAGTATAAACAGGAGGGCCAAGAAAGATTACTTTTGTGCCCCGTTAACCCCTACAAATGGGTTAGACGGTTATAATCAGTTCCAGATTGGCACTGCATTAGCGATCCTGAGCCGAACATGGCGAGTGACTGCGCGCTACACAAATATGCTACCCATTATTGGTTCATCAGCTGTGTTCAGCTCTGGACCAACAATGCTTTGTCAACTGGGAGCGACAGTGAAATTAGAATATGCTTTATAAAACCCCTGCAATTGGGGTAAACACACAGCTAAAATCAGTTCTGAAGCAGCAATAGACTACTGGAAGCTAGCAAAACACATCTGCTGAGCTAATGACAAGCGGCATGTGTATGTAACACTGCCAATCATCAGCTAGTTCGCAGTAGTGCATTGCTGCCCCTAAACCTACCTCAAAATTGCACAAGAGGTTTCTTGTACAATGCTTCCCCCTGTTCTGGTGCAACTGATTGTCCTAGAGCAGGGCATTTCAGTCATCTCGAATGAGCAAGTGTCGGGGTGATTAATCGTACCACATTTGAGGTGGCGGAGAGGAAAAAGAAACATGTGGCATAAGGCTTGCTTAGGCGAACCTGCTCCACATAGCCAAAAGAGCTGCGAATGCAGCTTAATAAATCTCGCCATTAATGTCTCTTAAACTCTATCCCGACATCCACCCAGTAGAAGTGGAACATAAAACAACCGTTTTTTTTTTCCCTGGGCATGAAAATGCATAGCTATTTACTCTCCCTCTGCGAGTATGAATCTAGGTAATGTAAGAAACTTAATTTATATTGTGATTTTAGAATCACAAAAGCTGTGAAACAAATCTCTCAGCTCAGATAAAGCAACTTGTGCAGCGCCTATGACTATCCCCCATAACACGTACGCGTTGTCACCTGCTAGATTGTGTAAGTGGAAGCAGGTGCCACTATCAGAAAATGTGTTTTATTTTTAACATACTTTCAGACAGACTTAAAATTCTTTCATTCTCAACACTTACATATTCATAAATCACTAATCATCTAATAATAGTCTTATGGTGCAATGTTTCTTATGATAAAAAACAGATCTGCAGAACATTCCCAATAAAATAAGTAGCTTCCTAAAAGCAACCGTCAGTAATGCTAAACGGTTTCACTCACAACCATACTTTATAAATAAATTAAATCAGCACGTACAAGAAACCAGATAATAGGGGTGGGAGGAAATGTAACAAGTAGGATGATTATCAGTCTTTTTACCGCTCACTGGAATTTATTATCATCTCTGGGACTTTCTATCATCTCTTACTTTTATTATCTTCTATTAAAAAGCATCTTATCAAAGAATTATTTTAAGAGTCTGCAAAGTAAAATCCAATAATGACGGCACTATATTATACATGCACACCCTCCTCTTTATTTATAAAGCCAGCCAAAGACTTGGCACAGGATTAGACTCAAAAGGGTTTGAAAAATGTATATATTAAATGTAAAAGGAGATAAAAAAATGACACTAGTCAAATTTAAAGGTTCATGATTCAGAAAAAAAAAATATCCAATTTACTTTTAGCATTGGATTAGCTATTTTCCAAGACAGCCTACAGCGGTAGGCTCAGGATTGTGCACGTGTCTTGAAAACTGTGTGAATAACATTTTTACAAGCTTTGCCTGACAGTATTGACATTTAGGGCACTAGCGTTCAGGTTGTAAAATATCACATACAGAATGAAGCCTAATTAAACACCATGAATAAATAAGTAATACTGCTGAATTTGTTTTGTTGTAGTAACAGGCTAATGAACAAGTGGAGACTTTCATTTCTATGAATATTATCCTGAACCAATCCAGTAGCTCTGAAGGACAGACTGGTCAGGACATGAGCCAATTAAAAGTGTGTCTACCCGCCAATCAGAAAAGTGTCTTCTGCTTTTACGATGCTATATTAAGCATCACTGGCTGTTTCCACTCCACAAACAGCCAAAGCAGACAGGGATCTAATAGGGCTTAACATTTATTGCAGTGGTGTCTCTTGACTTTTCCAGTACAAGTAAAACAAATCACAATTTTTTACCCCCAATCAGAGTTTGGGAGGAAACATATAACAAAAAGTGAGAGACTGAGATTAGAGATCTGCATGAAGCCACCATATATATTTAAAAAATGTTTTCCATCACAGATAGGTGGATTTTTGAAAAGCAACTATTTTAGAAAAAAATAAAATAAATCATATTTACAGATCAATTAAATGTCTTTACCCCTTTAGAAACAGCTGGGAGATACTTCTGCTGTTACCAGTGGTCATCTACCCACTTGTTTCAATACGATTCAACCAAAGTGTGAAAAAAATGTATTTCTGAAGAATAAGACAAAGGCCTGAGCGGCTTTATCTTTTAGCTTATTTCTGTGCAGGGTGGATAAAAATCAATGATTTTTTAAAAATAAAATAAAAACAAAATTTATGCTTACCTGATAAATGTCTTTCTTTCTGTACACAGTGAGTCCATGGAATCATCAACTACTGTTGGGAATATCACTCCTGGCCAGCAGGAGGAGGCAAAGAGCACCACAGTTAAACTGTTAAGTATCACTTTCCTACCCACAACCCCCAGTCATTCGACCAAAGGGAAATGGAGAAAAAAGGGAGTAACAAAAGGTGCAAAGGTGCCTGAGGTTCAAGTAAAAAATAACTGTCTATATAAAGGGTGGGGCCGTGGACTCACCGTGTCCAGAAAGAAAGAAATTTATCAGGCAAGCATAAATTTTGTTTTCTTTCTTAAGACACGGTGAGTCCACGGAATCATCACTTACTGTTGGGAATCGATATCCAAGCTAGATGATTAGGGAGGGGCAAGACAGGTAACCTAAACAGAAGGCACCCCTGCTTGCAAAACCTTTCTCCCAAAAGAAGCCTCAGCCGAAGCAAAAGTATTGAATTTGGAAAATTTGGAAAAAGTATGCAGAGAAGACCAAGTTGCTGCCTTGCAAATCTGTTCCACAGAAGCCTCATTCTTGAAAGTCCAAGAAGAAGAAACCTCCCAATTGGAATGAGCTGTAATTCTCTCAGGAGGCTGCTGTCCAGCAGTCTCATAGGCCAAACAAATTATACTTCTCAACCACAGAAAGAGAAGTAGCTGTAGCTTTCTGACCTTTACGTTTCCCAGAGAAAAACAAACAAACAAGGCGGAAGACTGCCGAAAATCCTTAGGTCGCCTGTAAGTAGAATTTCAGAGCATGCACATCTAAGTTGTGCAACAAACATTCCTTATACGAAGAAAGATTACGACATAGAGAAGGAACAACAATTTCTGATTAATATTCCTATCCGAAACAACTTTAGGAAGGAAGCCCAACTTAGTAGGAAGGACCACTTTATCAGCATGAAAAATAAGGTATGGAGATTCATACTGCAAAGCTGAAAGTTCCGAGACTCTCCAAGCCGAAGAGATAGCAACAAGAAATAAAACCTTCCAAGATAACAACTTACTATCTATGGAATGCATAGGCTTAAATGAAGCCTGCTGCAAAACTTTAAGAACAAGGTAAAGGCTCCAAGGAGGAGAAACCGACTTAAACACAGGCCTGATTCTAATCAGGACCTGACAAAAAGATTGCACATCTGGCACATCCGCCAGACGCTTATGTAGCAAAATGGACAGAGCAGAAATATGACCCTTTAGAGTACTTGCTGACAAACCTTTCTCCAGAACTTCCTGGAGAAAAGACAAAATCCTAGGAATCCTAACCCTACTCCAAGAGTAGCCCTTGGATTCACACCAATAAAGGTATTTACACCATATTTTATGGTAAGTCTTCCTAGTAACAGGCTTGCGAGCCTGAATCATGGTCTCAATGACTGACTCAGAAAACCCACGCTTAGACAGAACTAAGCGTTCAATCTCCAAGCAGTCAGATTAAGAGAAACAAGATTTGGATGAAGGAAGGAACCCTGAAGTAGAAGGTCCTTCCTCAGAGGCAGTCTCCAAGGTGGAAGACATGACATTTCCATTAGATCTGCATACCAAATACTGCGTGGCCACAAGCTACAAGAATCACTGATGCTCTCTCCTGCTTGATGCGAGCAATGACTCGTGGAAGGAGAGCAAACAGAGGAAACAGGTATTCCAACCTGAAATTCTAAGAGACCACCAGAGCATCTATCAGGGCTGCCTGTGGATCCCTCAACCTCGAATCGTACCTCTGGAGTTTGGCATTCTGCCGAGACACCATCAGATCCAGCTCTGGTAACCCCCACTTTAAGATCAGGCTGGAGAAAACCTACGGATGGAGTTCCCACTCCCCGGGATGAAAATCTGTCTGCTCAGAAAATCCGCTTCCCAGTTGTCCACTCCTGGAATGTAAATGGCAGATAGATAGCAGTTGTGAGCTTCCACCCACAAGATAATTCGGGACACCTCCTTCATGGCTAAGGAACTCTGAGTTCCTCCCTGATGGTTGATGTAAGTCACTGAAGTTATGTTGTCTAACTGGAACCTGATAAACTGGACTGAAGACAACTGAGGCAAAGCCATCTGAGCATTGAAAATTGCTCTTAACACCAAGATGTTTATGGGGAGAGTAAACTCCTCCCGAGTCCACAGTCCCTGAGCTTTTAAAGAGTCCCAGACTGCTCCCCAGCCCAGCAGGCTGGTGTCCGTGGTGATAATCACCCAGGAAGGTCTCCGAAAGCATGTACCCCAAGACAGATTTTCCTGAGAAAGCCACCAAGGGAGAAAGTCTCTTGTCGACTGATCCAGATCTATCCTCTGAGATAGATCTGCATGATCCTCGTTCTATTGTCTGAGCATGCAAAGTTGTAGAGCTCTCAAATGGAACCGAGCAAAGGGAACAATAGCCATGCAAGCAGCCATTAGTCCAATTACCTCCATACTTTGAGCTACAGATGGTCGAACAGAAGACTGCAGGGAGAGGCAAGAGGAGAGAAACCTGGATTTTCTGATCTCCGTCAGAAATATTTTCATTAGTAGGGAGTCTATTATAGTCCCTAAAAACACTACCCTTGTGGCTGGAACAAGGGAACTCTTTTCCAAATGTACTTTACAACCATGGGAGCGAAGAGAAGACAACAAGATCTCTGTGTGATATTTTGCTCATTGAAAAGATGGCACCTGGATCAGTATGTCGTCCAGATAGGGAGCCACAGCAATACCTTGAGACCTGACCACTGCTAAGAGAGCTCCCAGAACCTTTGAAAAAATTCTGGGAGCTGTAGCAAGGCCAAACGGAAGTGCCACAAACTGAAAGTGCTTTTCCAGAGGGGCAAACCTCAGAAATTTGTGATGATCCCTGTCAATGGGAATATGAAGGTA
This sequence comes from Bombina bombina, assembly GCF_027579735.1. NCBI lineage: Eukaryota > Metazoa > Chordata > Amphibia > Anura > Bombinatoridae > Bombina > Bombina bombina. Next base: position 1,201,978,681 of record NC_069502.1, read on the forward strand.
AGCATCCTTTAGATCTATGGTAATCATGAACTGACCCTCTTGTACTAAAGGAAGAATTGAACATATCGTCTCCATCTTAAAAGACAGTACTCTTAGAAATTTGTTTAAACTCTTCAGGTCTAGAATTGGTCTGAAAGTTCCCTCCTTTTTGGGAACAATAAACAGATTGAAAAAAAAAAAACCAGACCCTGTACCTGTATTGGAACCAGTACAATTACTCCTAGGGAGGAGAGATCTTGAACTCATTTTAAGAATGCCTCTCTCTTTGTCTGGTCTGCAGATAATCTTGAAAGGTGGAACCTGCCCCTGTGAGTAAAGTCTTTAAATTCCAATTTGTAACCTTGTAAAACTATGTCCACAGCCCAAAGGTCTGGGACATCTCGTATCCAAGCTTGAGATAATTGAGAAAGTCTGTCCCCCACTAGATCTGGTCCCGGATCAGGGGCAAACCCTTCAGTCAGCTGCGGGCTTCTTCAATTGCTTCCCCTTATGACAAGACTGATTGGGCTTCCAAGAGGGCTTAGATTGATCCTGCTTGGTAGACGAAGGGGAAGACTTACCTCTGAAGTTACTTAATGAACGAAAAATACTCTGACGACCTTTCGGTCTATTCTTTCTATCTTGAGGTAGAAAAGACCCTTTTATACCCTTAATATCGGAAATAATTTCTGAAAAGCTTGACCTTGGAGGAGACGTCTGCTGGCCAAGACTTTAGCCACAAGGCTCTTTGGCCTAACTCAGCAAATCACCTGCAAGATAGAATCTGAAATAATGGAATTAGCCAGCTTAAGAGCTTTAATTCTATCTTGAATATCATCTAAAGGCGTTTCTACCTGAAGAGAATCAGACAATGCATCGAACCAGTAGGATGAAGCACTTGTCACAGTGGCAATACATCTTTTTAAATAAACCTCCATCTTTTTATCCATAGGATCTTTAAAAGAGCAACTATCCTCAATAGGAATAGTTGTTCTCTTGGCTAAAGTAGAAATAGCCCCTTCTACTTTAGGAACCGTGTGCCATGTCTCTGCAATAGAGTCGGCGACTGGGAACATTTTCTTAAAAATAGGAGACAGGGAAAAGGAAACCCCCGGCATCTCCCACTCCTGAGTAATAATGTCTGTAGCCCGGTCAGGTAACGGGAACACCTCCTTAGTAGAAGGAACTTCAAAGTAATCATTCAGTTTACTAGACTTCTTAGGATTAACCACGTCAGGAGTGTCCGAATCATTCAAAGTAGCCAAAACCTCCTTTAACAAGACACAAAGTTGTTCAATCTTAAATCTGAAAGAACTTCTATCAGCTTTAGACGAAGGAATTACACTATCCGAATCTGAGATTTCACCCTCAGAAAGCTCTGATGCATCTTCCTCATCAGATCTAATAGGAAGAGTCATCTGAGAACCACTGGAATCAGAAACCTTTCCGTCTGAACTCCATTTCCTCTTACGCTTTACCTTTAACAACGGAAAAGCAGCTAAGGCTGCTGATACCACTGAAGATACTTGTGCGGCAATTTCAGCTTTCAAATAGCAATAGAGGAGCGGCAGGGCACAGCTTGTGACACCATAGAGGCTTGGCTTAGCTGAACAGCATCATCATTCGGCTCAATAAATAAAATTCTTTCGTTACATTGAAAAGTCTTTTTAACACATGAGGAACAGAATTGCATAGGAGAAGTAATCTGAGCTTCTAAACACAAAAGACAGGCATTCAAATGATCATGTTCTGACATGACCTATACATTTTATAGATGTAATACACACAAAAATAAATCAATGCCCTCTGCAGAAAAGGAAACTACTTTTTACCTCAAAAAAATAAAAGCAGTATATATATATATATATATATATATATATATATATATATATATATATATGTGTGTGTGTGAACTATGCACTAACAAGTATTAACCTCAGGAACCCAACACCTCAGTTTTAACTGAGACGCCTACCTTCACCAAATCCCCTTAGGAATAACGGATCAACTTGTCTGAGTTCCTATAATATCCAGACAAATTTTGCTGTCGGCCCGCTGAAAGACTGAGACGAAATGCAGATAAAGTGATCGGCTGAATTAAACTGTGTCACAGAAGCTCGAAAAAAACCAGAGCATTACTTCCTGGTTACGGAGGAAACTGACAACTCTAACGTAGGCAGTTAAATCACAGGTACTATGCGCGCAGAAGCAATAGCCCATAGAAAAGGAACCTTGCAAGACAAAGTTTAATGTCTACGTCATGCATAGGCTCCAACAGAGCCCCTGCAAAACCTTAAGAACAAGATTCAAACTCCAAGGAGGAGCAATAGATCTAAACACAGGTCTGATCCTAACAGAGCCTTAACAAGTGACTGCACATCAATAAGCTCAGCGAACCTCTTGTGCAGTAACACAGACAGGGCCGAAATCTGACCCCTCAGGGGACTTGCAGAAAAGCCCTTCTCCAGTTCATCCTGGAGAACAGAATAAGGAGGTCTTTCACACCTTATGATAGATGCGACGAGCAACCAACTATGAGCTTGAATGAGAGAAAAAATAACACTCTCAAACAACCCTCTCTTGGCTAGGACTAAGCGTTCAATCTCCACGCAGTCAGCCTCAGAGATCTAGACATAGATGAACAAAAAGACCATGGTCAGCAGATCCCTGCGACAAGGTAACCTCCCCGGAGGAGATAACAACATCCCCACTAGTCCGCGAACCATATCCTTCGCTACTAGGTAATGAGACATCATAAGATCTTCCTCTTGCAAATCTCTGCAAACACTCTGGATGGAGAGACCAATCCCCCGGATTAAAGTATTGTCTGCTGAGGAAATCTGCTTCCCAGTTGTCAACACCCGGAATGTGGATCGCTGACAGCGAACAAATGTGGGTCTACGCCCACTCCAGAATTCGAAATACTTCCCTCATAGCTAGGGAGCTTCTCGTTCCCCCCTGATGGTTGATGTAAGTCCATAGGCCCTTCCAGACAGACTCGCAACCGTAGTCCCAATCACCCAGGATGGTCTTGAGACGGACATCCCTTGGGACAAGTGATCCGGACAAAAACAATTCTCTCGATCTGATGTCCAGAGAAATATGTTGAGACAGATCTGAATGATCTCCGTTTCACTGCTTCAGCATGCGCAGTTGCAGTCTGAGGTGAAACCTGGCAAGGAAATGATGTCATGCTGGACACCCTGAGACCAATTGCCTCCATACACCGAGCCAGGGAAGGCCTTAAGGAGGTCTGGAGGGCAAGACATGTTGAAGCTAGCCTGCAATGTCTCTGGTCTGTTAGAAAAATTTTCACGTCTATGGAGACTATTATAGTACCCGGGAATTCCACCCTGGTACTCGATTAAAGAAAACTCTCTCTAGATTTATCTTCCATCCATGGGATCGAAGAGGACAGAGGAGAATTCCAAATGGTTCACTCTCCGAGAAACTTCTTGGAGAATGCCGCGTTGGCCCGGGATCAACCCTGGATCAACTACTTGGAAGGCAGTTATGCTACCCACTATACCAGCTAGACCAAACAGAAGATCAATAAATAATAAACTGGAAGTGCTAGTCCAGGAATGCAAACCCTAAGAGCTGGAAGTGGTCCTTGAGGATTGGTACGTGAAGGGAGCATCCTTCAGATCTATCGTGGACATGAACTGCCCTACTCGAACGAGGGAAAGAATGGACCTATTGTCTCCCTCTTGAACAAGGGGACATTTACAAACTTGTTTAAGCACATCAGGTCCAAATCGTATGGAAAGTTCCCTCCTCCTTTGGAACCACGAAAAAGTTTGAATAGTATCTCAAACCTCTCACTGCGATAGGCACCGGGACAATAACTCCTAAGAGGACAGATCCCGTACGCACCCCAGAAAGGCTGAACTGTCCTTGGGTGGCAGAGAATTGAAACCTATATTGTGACCCTGAGCTATGAACTTCAGGACCCATGGATCCCTGAACTAAAAAGAACGTCAGTTTGTCTCCTACACGCTCCAGAAGAGGACCGGAGACCACCCGTTCATGCCGACTTAGACTCGTCAGGCTTCTTGCTCTGCTTTGATTTATTCCAGGACTGAGCCGGCGTCCAAGAGCTCTTGGTTTGCTCAGGCGAAGCGGAGGACTGCTGACATTAACTTTATTAAATCGAAAAGAACGAAAATTGTCCTTAGACTTATTCATATTCTCTTGCAGTAGAAGGGCACCCTTGCCCCTTGTGACCGTGGAGATAATTGAGTCCAGGCCTGGACCAAACAAAATCATTCCATAAAAGGGGAGGAAAAGAAGTCTAGACTTAGAAGTCATATCCACAGACCATGACCTCAGCCAGAGCCCGATGGGCCTGAACAGAAAAGGCTAAAGCCTTAGCATTTAGGCGAATGATCTGCCTAATAGCATCACAGATAAAAGAATTAGCAACCCTCAAGGCCGTAAATCTTTCCTTAATAACGTCGAGGGGAGCTCTCCACCCCGATCAATCCTATAAGGAGTCACACCAGAAGGTAGTTTCTCCAGCAACCGCGGCAATGGCCGCCTCCGGTTGAAACAAATATCCCGTACAGTATGTTGAAAACAACTGTCTTAACAGAGTTTCCATCTTTTATTCATGGGCTTCTAAAAACGAAGAGCTATCCTCAACCGGGATAGTAATACGTTTAGCAAGGGTGAAGATAGCACCATCCCTTTTAGGGACTGAACCTCACAACTCTATTGAGAGTCAAGGGCCGAGAACAATTTGTTAAAGGGAGAAGAGAGGAACAATCAAATCCCATTCATTCTTAATATGTTCGCCATCTAACAGGAGCAGGGAAGGATAAGGTACCACCCTGTCCTCAAACTCTATCCAATTTAGGAATAAAAGGTTCCTCAGGCAATTTGGCCTCTGGAACCACTGAATTTGCCAAAAAACTTCCTTAGAAGAAAGCGCAAATTAAAATAAATTATCTGATGTACTCTAGGAAGGAGTGCAATAAGTAACCTTTCGCTTGCGCTTAGCAGGGCGAGGTAAAGCATTAAAGTCCACAGACACCGCCGTCTAAGCTGTGCAGTAACGTCTGGTGAAAAATGGCCCCCTCCAAATGGAGGATCAGCAATGCTATGGGAAACTGCATGTGTAGAGAGATAAACATGCAGGGTAGGCACCTAACTGGACGAAAACTCCTCAGAGGTGGACAGCTCAGTGGTATCAAACATGTTTGATATCACATTATGAAGGCATATTGAACCTAATTGAGAGGGCGGTAAGGCCTCCTCACATTATAAACAGAAATTACTCTTTAGGAATAGAGGGCATGCCCTCTAAGTAACGGAATCCTCCATCGTTAGTGCAATAACCGGAGAACTATAAAAATAAAACATTTTATTCAAAAAAACTGCACCTTTATATCCCAATGGCTGTGGCACTCACCACCTCCCATGACCCAGACAGTACAGAGAGTTAGGACTCCTCTCTGATAGACACCCGGTCAGGAAAGAGGGAAGAATCATATGGTGCGCAATGCAGGACCGTCCCTGCTATGAGAAAAAGTGCGCCAAGCTTGTAAGCTGCATGGCTTTCAAAGTAAAAGTGAAAAATGTATATTCCATAGCAGCCTATGATCCCATAACATCTCACACATAAAAGCAGCATAAAATCAAATAAACATATAAGATTATTCCCCCCTGTTCAATTATTCCCCTCAGGAAATATTAACCCTTGATTCTATACAGATAAAAGGACACTGTGACCCTGTCTTCTAGCGTTATCATACATGTATGAAAAATGAAACTATCTTACCAGAATCTATGCCGTGGAACAGGAACACGGCCTTTCAAGTGTGACAGGTTAGTAGCATCGCTCCTGACATGGACTTGAGAGCAGAAAGCAGGCAGCGAAACTAGTCAACGCTGATTGCTTAAGGAGCTGTAATATGAGTCGGGATGGTTTCGCAGAAGAACTCCCCCTGCATCTCCGGACTCTAACATTTACCCATGCTCTCACTGAGAGGCTGACAGGACTACTTAAAACTCCAGTCCCATTATGAAGAGTACTACCCTCCATAAGAGATTACTCCGAATCTTCCGACACTTCTCTGCCAACCTCCTGTGATGAAAGGCAAAGAATGACTGGGGGATGAGGGGAGTGGGGGAGGTATTTAAGCCTTTGGCTGGGGCGTCTCTGCCTCCTCCTGGTGGCCAGGGTCTTAATTCCCACAAGTAATGAATGAAGCAGTGAACTCTCCTCCCATTAAGATGAAAAAAGCATGTGATTAAGAGGCTGTCTGTAGAGTCTTAGAAACAAGCAGAAATTTAGAGGTTTAAATGTTATAAAGTATATTAATATTCCAATGTTGGTTGTGCAAAGCTGGGGAATGGGACAGTCTACTCAGGAATTGTTATTGTTTTAAAAGATAGATAATCCCTTTATTACCCATTCACCAGTTTTGCCTAACCAACACTGTTATATGACTATAGTTTTTACCTCTGTGATTGCTATATAGTTAAGCCTTTGCAGACTGCCCCCTTATTTCAGTTCTTTTGACAGACTTGCCTTTTAACCAATTAGTGCCCTCTCATCGGTAACTCCACTGGCATGAGCACAATGCTATCTATATGGCACACATGAACTAACACCCTCTAGCTGTGAAAAACTGTCAAATACACTGAGATAAGAGGCGGCCTTAAGAGAACAAAGCAAATTTGATGCTAAAGTGAATTGGAAAGTTGTTTAAAATTGCATGCCCTACCTGAATCATTTAAGTTTAATTTTTATTTTCCTGATAAACCATCTGAAGATACTCTGCAAACCCCTTTTTAATGCTATGTACCTTGCTCATGCACATAGTGACAATCTTTTTGGTTGGACATTTTATATATTCTAATGCATTCTATCATGATTGTCTATTATTTTGAAAAATAATTAAAGACTGTGAAAAAAGGTTTAGTTTGTTTTTTATTACAGAAGCTTTTGCTCAGAAGTATACAGACCTAGCAAACTGCAGAAATTGTATGTCTCTTTTTCTTGTGCAAAAGGTTAGACTAGTTTTGTAGTGCATTCTACCATAATATAGATGTGAACGTGATAAAGAGAACGTGTAAACTAGAAATGAACACGGCAATAATCTCGTAAATATTTACTGTAAACTCCAGTCTCACCATGATCAAGGAAGAATGTGTCTAATTATTATGTTGAGGTTGTAATGCACTAAGACGAGTATAATATTTATACGTTTGCATGCGTATTTGTAAGGGATTAGTTCCATTGTGATCTTTTAAAGCTGACATGTTTGAGATTCATTAAACACCTCTGACAGACACTCAAAGTTCAGCTTTTTCAATCACTGGGGTGTTTGTAAACGGCTTTAGGTGATAAGGCGAAAATAACTTATTGTGGCGATTACAGCGACAATTCATTCTTAACAGTAATATTAATGGAAATGGTCAGTGCCACAAAGTCTCATTGTTTAAATATGAATTGAATATAAACATAGACTGTTCCAATTCTCTCCATACAGACGTGCATTAGCACATATATGTAACACAGGACTCGACAAACCCAGGAGCCTGGTAGCCATTGGTTCCCAGAATTTTACCCCTGGCTTCTTACTTTTTGTGTTATTCTCCATATATCTATATACAAATACCACTTGTTTGGCTCCTAGAATTTTACCCCTGGCTTCTAACTTTTTGGGTTATTCTCCATACAGTATATCTATACCACTGTCTTACTGGCTCCTACATTTTATAAAGATTTGTCGACCCCTGATGTAACATGCCTTACAGTCACTGAGATACTGATCATAAAAACAGATCAGACAAGTATTTATTCAGAATTCTATGATGGTTTTAAAAGTATTTAGCACCCAATTTCAAGTAAATAAAACTGCATTATATGTACTGTATTGATAACTGTGTAAGGTTTTATCATGCCCTGTCCGCCGCAGCTCGCCTCTTGCGGGGTGAATTCCACTGCTGGAATTCAGCATTGAACAAGAACTCAATTTTGCGCTCCTGTGCTACGCCGTCCCCTGCCCGCGCACAGCCAATCATGCGTGGGCAGGAGCAGTCAATCTCCACGGTCGGACGAGACCGGGAGATTAAAATTTGCCACCTAAGAGGTGGCGAAGAGGTTAGGGAAGCAGCTGTCTGATGGCCGCTGCTTCATAAATATGGATTGCAGGTTCTCTTGTGAGAACCTGCAGTCATAGGGGTGTGAATCCTTTTATAAATGGACCCCATAGTCCTTTGGACCTTTTTTAATAGTTTTTTTTATATTTTTAATAAATTGTTATATGTACCAGATTCACTCTCTATAAGTAAATATATCTGTTCTTTTAAGAGGGAACTAGAAATGTTTTCCCTAACTTTTGCTAGAAGCATTTTTGCTAATACATGTACAGTATATTGCAAATATGATTCTATTCAAAGATGTAATTCATCTATTTTGACCAGAATGTCAACTTAAGTTAGAAATGAAGGTTTACTTTATTAAGAGGCCCCTTGCCAAGGAGGAAAACACTTTGCATTTGTGGTGCTAACAAAGGTAAATATCCCACCTTTGCAAAACCCTACTTATGCATCTCAGACACCTCAACACCACCTGAGCTCCTCTTCTCTGCTGCAGGCGATATAGCTGCAAAAAGAGAGCCATCCTCAGCCAGCAGCATGAGGTCAGGTTTCATTATTGCATTTCAATAGAAGTTTCTTGAAGAGTGAATAACAGAATGTTATAAACAGTGATAGTCTACCTCTTTCTAGTTGTGGTGTTGCTTTGTCCAATTTTTAAGCAGCAGAACACAGTTTTCGCAAACAGTTGTGTTAAAGGGACACTCAAGTCAAAATAAACTTTTATGATTCAGACAGAGCAGCCGATTTAAGACCCTTTCCAATTTATTTCCATTATCAAATTGTGCACAGTCTTTTTATATTCACACTTTCTGGGGAACAAAATCCTACTGAGCATGTGCACAAGCACGCAGGGTATACGTATACTAGTCTGTGATTGGCTGATGTCTGTCACATGATACAGGGGCCGGCAAATGAGAGAAAAAAATAACATTTGCCACTAATTTGAAATTCAGAGTAAATGTTATTGCATTGTCTTTTTATTATATACTTGTTAATGATGTAGTTCTACTGCATTGAGTGGTCCTTTAATGTAAAGTTTTAGGGGCCAAATTATCAAAGTGTGAGCGGACATGATACAATATAGCGTATCATGTCCCCCAAACATCGCTAAATGCCGATAGCATACGCTGATGGCATTTATCATTGAAGAAGCAGTTCTAGTATACTGCTTGTGCAATGCCGCCCCCTGCAGATTCACAGCCAATTGGCCGCTAGCAGGGGGCGTCAATCAGACCGATCGTATAGGATCGGGTGGCTTGAAGACCGCAGCCTCAGAGGCAGCGGATCAGTTATGGAGCAGCGGTCTTTAGAGTACAGTTACCGGCGAGAAACAGGGGCATCAAGCTCTATTCAGGCCCCTTAGTCTGAAGTTTATATTCGTAACACTCAGTTTGTGGATTTTATTTTAAATATACAAAAAATTGTATTGAAATTTGTTTTTTATCTGATTAAACTAAAAAATAATTGGCCAATTGATTATGAAAATAGTTGCAGCCCTATTATTATTATTATCATCTTCATAATAATTATAACAACACATATACACAAGGATTAAACACATAGCTAGACTTTAGCACCAGGAGTTGAGGGTGGTGACTGTCTGCTACTTGTCTACTCTGCTGCCGATTGGCTCATTGGCTCTATCCTACTCCGAAATTGGCAATACAGATACAACTATAACTTTATGATTAACTCTATTGGCTGGTGAAACAGTTATAAATGAACAATATAGTAATAAAATCTAACCAGAGCGTTGTATAATTATATCTGAGTGTTCCTTTAATGGGACTGTAAAAATAAACTTTAGATAGAACATGTATTATTAACCAACTTTCCAATTTACTTTCATTATCAAATGTGCTTTGTTGAAGAGTAAGGTTAGGAACGGTTGGTAACAAAGTTTGTAGCAAAGTTATACATTGTTGCATACAATGCTTCCATAGGGTGCTAAAGACACATGCACGCTCCTGTGTTCCTATAAGCATACCTAGGTATACCAGAAGAACAAAGTAAAATACCTAACAGATGTACACTGCATCTGGAAGTCTAATTTTGAGTTTATGTTTCTTTCAGATGCAATAGTAGCCAGAGCCAGACTGATGCAATAGTAGCCAGAGCCAGACTGATGCAATAGTAGCCAGAGCCAGACTGATGCAATAGTAGCCAGAGCCAGACTGATGCAATAGTAGCCAGAGCCAGACTGATGCAATAGTAGCCAGAGCCAGACTGATGCAATAGTAGCCAGAGCCGGACTGATGCAATAGTAGCCAGAGCCAGACTGATGCAATAGTAGCCAGAGCCAGACTGATGCAATAGTAGCCAGAGCCAGACTGATGCAATAGTAGCCAGAGCCGGACTGATGCAATAGTAGCCAGAGCCAGACTGATGCAATAGTAGCCAGAGCCAGACTGATGCAATAGTAGCCAGAGCCAGACTGATGCAATAGTAGCCAGAGCCAGACTGATGCAATAGTAGCCAGAGCCAGACTGATGCAATAGTAGCCAGAGCCAGACTGATGCAATAGTAGCCAGAGCCAGACTGATGCAATAGTAGCCAGAGCCAGACTGATGCAATAGTAGCCAGAGCCAGACTGATGCAATAGTAGCCAGAGCCAGACTGATGCAATAGTAGCCAGAGCCAGACTGATGCAATAGTAGCCAGAGCCAGACTGATGCAATAGTAGCCAGAGCCGGACTGATGCAATAGTAGCCAGAGCCGGACTGATGCAATAGTAGCCAGAGCCAGACTGATGCAATAGTAGCCAGAGCCAGACTGATGCAATAGTAGCCAGAGCCAGACTGATGCAATAGTAGCCAGAGCCTGACTGATGCAATAGTAGCCAGAGCCAGACTGATGCAATAGTAGCCAGAGCCAGACTGATGCAATAGTAGCCAGAGCCAGACTGATGCAATAGTAGCCAGAGCCAGACTGATGCAATAGTAGCCAGAGCCAGACTGATGCAATAGTAGCCAGAGCCAGACTGATGCAATAGTAGCCAGAGCCAGACTGATGCAATAGTAGCCAGAGCCAGACTGATGCAATAGTAGCCAGAGCCAGACTGATGCAATAGTAGCCAGAGCCGGACTGATGCAATAGTAGCCAGAGCCAGACTGATGCAATAGTAGCCAGAGCCAGACTGATGCAATAGTAGCCAGAGCCAGACTGATGCAATAGTAGCCAGAGCCAGACTGATGCAATAGTAGCCAGAGCCAGACTGATGCAATAGTAGCCAGAGCCAGACTGATGCAATAGTAGCCAGAGCCAGACTGATGCAATAGTAGCCAGAGCCAGACTGATGCAATAGTAGCCAGAGCCAGACTGATGCAATAGTAGCCAGAGCCAGACTGATGCAATAGTAGCCAGAGCCAGACTGATGCAATAGTAGCCAGAGCCAGACTGATGCAATAGTAGCCAGAGCCAGACTGATGCAATAGTAGCCAGAGCCGGACTGATGCAATAGTAGCCAGAGCCAGACTGATGCAATAGTAGCCAGAGCCAGACTGATGCAATAGTAGCCAGAGCCAGACTGATGCAATAGTAGCCAGAGCCAGACTGATGCAATAGTAGCCAGAGCCAGACTGATGCAATAGTAGCCAGAGCCAGACTGATGCAATAGTAGCCAGAGCCAGACTGATGCAATAGTAGCCAGAGCCAGACTGATGCAATAGTAGCCAGAGCCAGACTGATGCAATAGTAGCCAGAGCCAGACTGATGCAATAGTAGCCAGAGCCAGACTGATGCAATAGTAGCCAGAGCCAGACTGATGCAATAGTAGCCAGAGCCAGACTGATGCAATAGTAGCCAGAGCCGGACTGATGCAATAGTAGCCAGAGCCAGACTGATGCAATAGTAGCCAGAGCCAGACTGATGCAATAGTAGCCAGAGCCAGACTGATGCAATAGTAGCCAGAGCCAGACTGATGCAATAGTAGCCAGAGCCAGACTGATGCAATAGTAGCCAGAGCCAGACTGATGCAATAGTAGCCAGAGCCAGACTGATGCAATAGTAGCCAGAGCCAGACTGATGCAATAGTAGCCAGAGCCAGACTGATGCAATAGTAGCCAGAGCCAGACTGATGCAATAGTAGCCAGAGCCAGACTGATGCAATAGTAGCCAGAGCCGACTGATGCAATAGTAGCCAGAGCCAGACTGATGCAATAGTAGCCAGAGCCAGACTGATGCAATAGTAGCCAGAGCCAGACTGATGCAATAGTAGCCAGAGCCGGACTGATGCAATAGTAGCCAGAGCCAGACTGATGCAATAGTAGCCAGAGCCAGACTGATGCAATAGTAGCCAGAGCCAGACTGATGCAATAGTAGCCAGAGCCAGACTGATGCAATAGTAGCCAGAGCCAGACTGATGCAATAGTAGCCAGAGCCAGACTGATGCAATAGTAGCCAGAGCCGGACTGATGCAATAGTAGCCAGAGCCAGACTGATGCAATAGTAGCCAGAGCCAGACTGATGCAATAGTAGCCAGAGCCAGACTGATGCAATAGTAGCCAGAGCCAGACTGATGCAATAGTAGCCAGAGCCAGACTGATGCAATAGTAGCCAGAGCCAGACTGATGCAATAGTAGCCAGAGCCAGACTGATGCAATAGTAGCCAGAGCCAGACTGATGCAATAGTAGCCAGAGCCAGACTGATGCAATAGTAGCCAGAGCCAGACTGATGCAATAGTAGCCAGAGCCGGACTGATGCAATAGTAGCCAGAGCCAGACTGATGCAATAGTAGCCAGAGCCAGACTGATGCAATAGTAGCCAGAGCCGGACTGATGCAATAGTAGCCAGAGCCGGACTGATGCAATAGTAGCCAGAGCCAGACTGATGCAATAGTAGCCAGAGCCAGACTGATGCAATAGTAGCCAGAGCCAGACTGATGCAATAGTAGCCAGAGCCAGACTGATGCAATAGTAGCCAGAGCCAGACTGATGCAATAGTAGCCAGAGCCGGACTGATGCAATAGTAGCCAGAGCCGGACTGATGCAATAGTAGCCAGAGCCAGACTGATGCAATAGTAGCCAGAGCCAGACTGATGCAATAGTAGCCAGAGCCAGACTGATGCAATAGTAGCCAGAGCCAGACTGATGCAATAGTAGCCAGAGCCAGACTGATGCAATAGTAGCCAGAGCCAGACTGATGCAATAGTAGCCAGAGCCAGACTGATGCAATAGTAGCCAGAGCCAGACTGATGCAATAGTAGCCAGAGCCAGACTGATGCAATAGTAGCCAGAGCCAGACTGATGCAATAGTAGCCAGAGCCAGACTGATGCAATAGTAGCCAGAGCCAGACTGATGCAATAGTAGCCAGAGCCAGACTGATGCAATAGTAGCCAGAGCCAGACTGATGCAATAGTAGCCAGAGCCGGACTGATGCAATAGTAGCCAGAGCCAGACTGATGCAATAGTAGCCAGAGCCAGACTGATGCAATAGTAGCCAGAGCCAGACTGATGCAATAGTAGCCAGAGCCAGACTGATGCAATAGTAGCCAGAGCCGGACTGATGCAATTGCCGCCATGAAAAGATAAAAATAACTCACATAAGTAAATTTTAGTTCGGTGTAATTATGGGGAAATTGCTACTTGCAGATAAAAGCTTATTTACTAAAATACTATTTTGTGCTTTGTACATTCTTTTTGCAAGTCTGATGGGGAAAGAAAGATTTCCACTGGGCAGGTTAAAACGCTATTCTTAGGATAACAGAGTGAAAAGGTAATAACATAACTCATTATTCAGATCATAGTTGTGAATGTTAATTAACAATGATTGCAATTATAATAGCAGTAGAGACTGGATTATATTATAAATGTAAATGGCAGACAGTGATTATTCTCCGTAGGTTTAGGAGTATATGAATGTCATTTGCCTGACAAATAATCATGCACCCAGGGGGACAAGGGTGCCAACACTGAAAGGAAAGACCTGCACCCCCAGAAAAAGCAAGTAGCTGTACAGACACCAACTAGAAGGCTGTTCTACATTATTCTGCAGTGGGTCTGTAACACACATAAAAGAAACAATTCTAAACACAAATATTTAACATTTGAATAAATGGTTAATTATACAGAGTGAAAAAAAAAAACAATGAACATGTTTTATTCCATATACAAAGGGATGGTACCCAAATGCCTAAGCACTTAACCTAATCAGTTATATCTGGAGGATAGAACTACACAAATGCTGTGTCTGAGCGGTTATCCTTAAGTACTTTTTATACTGTCCTCTGCATGGTAAAATAAAGGGCCTATACAAAACACAGAAGGGGACTGCACTCTCAGACTGGGTACACATCTCACGACCCTGCAACATGCTCAGCCCTGGGTGCTCAATAGCACTCTCGGGAAGCTATTCTGTCCCCAGAGTCCCAGGCAGTTAACCGCAGACAGGTCTAGGTGCAAGGCCCATTGGGAAAATTAAAAAATAAATTAATACACAGAGAAAGTCCAGCACTCACTTGCAAGCTCTCAGCCAAGATTAAAAGCAAAACTGAAAGAGTTAGTTATTGGATCTGGCCAAATGGGACAAGCCCAGGTACCACGTCAAGGTCTCTCTTAAAACCTGGTCCCTAATACATCAATACAAATGCAAGCTCTCAAACAAACAAACTGGGAACAAGTCAAGGGTTCACAGACTTATGTAATCACCCTAGACATATACAAAACAGCTTCCTGAGAGTGCTATTGAGCACCCAGGGCTTTATCTGTGAGTTGTATTCATTTATTTTGTAATTTTCTCTATGGGCTTTGCACCCAAACCTGTCTGGGGTTAACTGCCTGGGACTCTGGGGACAGCACAGCTTCCTGAGAGTGCTATTAGCACCCAGGGCTGAGCATGTTGCAGGGTCAAAGGGTGTGTACCAAGTCCAGTTCCCTTCCATGTTTTATATGTCTAGGATGATTATATAAGTTTGTGAACCCTTGACTTGTTCCCAGTTTGTTTGAGAGCTTACATTTGTATGGCAGTATTAGGGACCCAGGTTTTTGTAGAGACCTTGACGTGGTACCTAGGATTGTCCTATTTGGCCAGATGCGGCAACTAACTCTTCCAGTTTTGCTTTTAATCTTAGTCAAGAGCTTGCAGTGCAGAGTTCACACTTTAGCTTTTTGATGATCTCATGGGATTTTGAACATATCTTGAGAGATTTCATAGTAAATGTATTTAAACAGATGGTAAATTAAGGGTCTGTGCCTGCACAAGCCAGAGCCTGTTTTCTTATAAATCCTGGGATTAGCATCCTGACTAGATGATTAAACTCTCTTTACAATGGGATGCATGTCATATCAATAATCTATAGTGATCACATGAACAAGAGGAAGGAATACTATACTGATCACACACATAAGGAAATCTAATTCTGTAGAGTATAGATGATAAACGTGCACACATGGTACTCTATAGTCTATAGTTATCACATGCACAAGAGAGAGGAATTATATACTGATCACACACATAAGGAAATCTAATTCTGTAGAGAACACATGATGAACGTGCACACATGGTACTGTATAGTGATCACATGCACAAGAGGAAGGAATTCTATACTGATCACACACATAAGGAAATCTAATTCTGTAGAGTATAGATGATAAACGTGCACACATGGTACTGTATAGTGATCACATGCACAAGAGAGAGGAGTTCTATACTGATCACACACATAAGGAAATCTAATTCTGTAGAGTATAGATGATAAACGTGCACACATGGTACTCTATAGTCTATAGTTATCACATGCACAAGAGAGAGGAATTCTATACTGATCACACACATAAGGAAATCTAATTCTGTAGAGAACACATGATGAACGTGCACACATGGTACTCTATAGCCTATAGTGATCACATGCACAAGAGGAAGGAATTCTATACTGATCACACACATAAGGAAATCTAATTCTGTAGAGTATAGATGATAAACGTGCACACATGGTACTCTATAGTCTATAGTTATCACATGCACAAGAGAGAGGAATTCTATACTGATCACACACATAAGGAAATCTAATTCTGTAGAGTATAGAGGATAAACGTGCACACATGGTACTCTATAGTCTATAGTTATCACATGCACAAGAGAGAGGAATTCTATACTGATCACACACATAAGGAAATCTAATTCTGTAGAGTATAGATGATAAACGTGCACACATGGTACTCTATAGTCTATAGTTATCACATGCACAAGAGAGAGGAATTCTATACTGATCATACACATAAGGAAATTAATTCTGTAGAGAACACATGATGAACGTGCACACACGGTACTCTATAGCCTATAGTTATCACATGCACAAGAGGAAGGAATTCTACACACATAAGGAAATCTAATTCTGTAGAGAACACATGATGAACGTGCACACATGGTACTCTATAGTCTATAGTGATCACATGCACAAGAGAGAGGAATTATATACTGATCACACACATAAGGAAATCTAATTCTGTAGAGAACACATGATGAACGTGCACACATGGTACTCTATAGTCTATAGTTATCACATGCACAAGAGGAAGGAATTCTATACTGATCACACACATAAGGAAATCTAATTCTGTAGAGAACACATGATGAACGTGCACACTTGGTACTGTATAGTGATCACATGCACAAGAGAGAGGAATTCTATACTGATCATACACATAAGGAAATTAATTCTGTAGAAAACACATGATGAACGTGCACACATGGTACTCTATAGCCTATAGTTATCACATGCACAAGAGAGAGGAATTATATACTGATCACACACATAAGGAAATCTAATTCTGTAGAGAACAGATGATGAACGTGCACACATGGTACTCTATAGTCTATAGTTATCACATGCACAAGAGGAAGGAATTCTATACTGATCACACACATAAGGAAATCTAATTCTGTAGAGAACACATGATGAACGTGCACACATGGTACTCTATAGCCTATAGTTATCACATGCACAAGAGAGAGGAATTATATACTGATCACACACATAAGGAAATCTAATTCTGTAGAGAACAGATGATGAACGTGCACACATGGTACTCTATAGCCTATAGTTATCACATGCACAAGAGAGAGGAATTATATACTGATCACACACATAAGGAAATCTAATTCTGTAGAGAACAGATGATGAACGTGCACACATGGTACTCTATAGTCTATAGTTATCACATGCACAAGAGGAAGGAATTCTATACTGATCACACACATAAGGAAATCTAATTCTGTAGAGAACACATGATGAACGTGCACACATGGTATTCTATAGCCTATAGTTATCACATGCACAAGAGAGAGGAATTATATACTGATCACACACATAAGGAAATCTAATTCTGTAGAGAACACATGATGAACGTGCACACTTGGTACTGTATAGTGATCACATGCACAAGAGAGAGGAATTCTATACTGATCATACACATAAGGAAATTAATTCTGTAGAAAACACATGATAAACGTGCACACATGGTACTGTATAGTTATCACATGCACAAGAGGAAGGAATTCTATACTGATCACACACATAAGGAAATCTAATTCTGTAGAGTACAGATGATGAACGTGCACACATGGTACTGTATAGTGATCACATGCACAAGAGGAAGGAATTCTATACTGATTACACCCATAAGGAAATCTAATTCTGTAGAGTATAGATGATAAACGTGCACACATGGTATTCTATAGCCTATAGTTATCACATGCACAAGAGGAAGGAATTCTATACTGATCACACACATAAGGAAATCTAATTCTGTAGAGTACAGATGATGAACGTGCACACATGGTACTGTATAGTGATCACATGCACAAGAGAAAGAAATTCTATACTGATCACACACATAAGGAAATCTAATTCTGTAGAGTACAGATGATGAACGTGCACACATGGTACTGTATAGTGATCACATGCACAAGAGAAAGAAATTCTATACTGATCACACACATAAGGAAATCTAATTCTGTAGAGAACAGATGATGAACGTGCACACATGGTACTCTATAGCCTATAGTTATCACATGCACAAGAGGAAGGAATTCTACACTGATCACACACATAAGGAAATCTAATTCTGTCGAGAACACTTCTATAATACCAACAGCAACATGGTCACTGCATACACATCACGTAATAAAGAGCAATTGTCTCTTCTATACAATAGAACATTCTTACAGCTCTGTACACAGCTACATATGACGTGCTGTGGTGCATACACATGTATGTTTGCTGCACAGGTGACAGTAAGGTTTGTAAACATACCTGAGAGTCATTATGAAAGTTTATGCAACCGCTCGGAAGAGAAGGTCCGGACAAACCCACGAGCCCTGGTTCCTAAATTTATATTCAGCAACTGAATAGAAGAACATTTACTGTACTAGTAAACTAGTAATAAAACACTTCCCTGCATTATTTCCCGTTAGTGGGACTGCACGCTTAAGCATTAGTTGTACGTCTCTGCCATGTGCAAGAGAGGACACAATGTTAATGAACCAGCAGGAACCTCCTTTACAAGAGCCAAAGACCACACGTGCCTCCTGCTTCACAGCTGGGCATTGCACGTCCTGATCTGAGAGCACATTAGGGCTAATTTGCAGGCAATTAGCGATGACCTTCCTGGGGATTCAACAAGCTTCCAGGGAGTTGTTTTTCTGGGATTCCCACCTAGCTCTACTGCATTTACAAGATCATGCAATTTATAGCTAAGGCAGGTAGTGGATGAACAAAAGGCAAAAAAGTACTTTATTATTTTATTATTGGTTGCAAAGAATTATGTATTTAACTTTCACAAAAGGCTTAAACACATAGTCAACTCTGCTAATTCTAAAATGAGCGTGACCTGTGATTGGTAGCTACGTACATATGCTGCCACCCTCATTGGCTGACTCAACTCCATTTTCTGTGTAAATTGTGTGCAGTTACGGATTCACTATTTTTATTGTTATTTGTACCTCCAAATTCAAAGTTTCACTGTAGCTGCACTCACCCCTCATCTCTAGCGATGTCAGCGGCCAATCAGAAATTCTGATGTTTGCACTATAGTATAAAACGAGGAACAGTTTTAGTTTACTGTAACCCCTGCACAGAGGTTTGTGTATGTATAAGACTATAGTGCAGGTGGTATAGCGTCTAATTGGCCATGCTACACATGAAAATCAGCATCAAATTAAACACTAAATACATTTAATGCACCTCACACTAATCATGGGTGCCGCCATCTTGGAACCTAAGTTACACTGCAGGTATCTGAGAGAAAGATTCTGCAAAGGTAAATAATAATGAGCCAAAGTGTGCACCTGTGGGGTCACTGCACAAACCCCAGAACAATCATAAAAAGTTCACAACAGCAGCACCACTTAAAACATGAAACTCACTTTATTATTTTAAAAGAAGCTGGTGCAAACAGACAGGAACTAGCTATGATAAGAACGGCTGAATCTCAAGTTTTAAGTGGTGCTGCTGTTGGGGACTCCCACAAAATAGAGGGAGGTGCGGAGTAACCTCAATACTTTGCTTATAAAATGTATTTAGTGTTTAATGTCCAATATTAATAATAATTAAATCCATGGTTAGCTACAGCTGCCATAAAATATTGAATTTGGAGATTAAAAACAACTAGAACATATAGAACCTCTAAAGAACGTTTACTGGCCCTTTGTGAGGGTTAAAGGGACATTCCAGCTGAAATTGGGATCTACGTGGATGCATTTCAGTGTTGGATACAAGCATTTTTTTAAAATAACAATTTATGTAAGAACTTACCTGATAAATTAATTTCTTTCATTGTGGCAAGAGTCCATGAGCTAGTGACGTATGGGATATACAATCCTACCAGGAGGGGCAAAGTTTCCCAAACCTCAAAATGCCTATAAATACACCCCCCACCACACCCACAATTCAGTTTAACGAATAGCCAAGAAGTGGGGTGATAAGAAAGGAGCGAAAGCATCAACAAGGAATGTGCTTTATACAAAAAAATCATAACCACCATAAAAAGGGTGGGCCTCATGGACTCTTGCTAATATGAAAAATTAATTTATCAGGTAAGTTCTTACATAAATTATGTTTTCTTTCATGTAATTGGCAAGAGTCCATGAGCTAGTGACGTATGGGATAGCAAATACCCAAGATGTGGAACTCCACGCAAGAGTCACTAGAGAGGGAGGGATAAAAATAAAGACAGCCAATTCCGCTGAAAAAAGAATCCACAACCCAAATCAAAAGTTTTAATCTTTATAACGAAAAAAACTGAAATTACAAGCAGAAGAATCAAACTGAAACAGCTGCCTGAAGTACTTTTCTACCAAAAACTGCTTCTGAAGAAGAGAAAACATCAAAATGGTAGAATTTAGTAAAAGTATGCAAAGAAGACCAAGTTGCTGCTTTGCAAATCTGATCAACAGAAGCTTCATTCTTAAAAGCCCAGGAAGTAGAAACTGACCTAGTAATCCTCTGAGGCGGGGATTTACCAGACTCCAAATAAGCGTGATGAATCAAAAGCCTTCTGACCTTTCCTAGAACCAGAAAAGATAACAAATAGACTAGAAGTATTTCGGAAATCTTTAGTAGCTTCAATATAATATTTCAAAGCTCTTACCACATCCAAAGAATGTAAAGATATTTCCAAAGAATTCTTAGGATTAGGACACAACGAAGGGACAACAATTTCTCTATTAATGTTGTTAGAATTCGTTCCTGGTAGAGCGCTTCTCTCTTTGTATGCAAATTATTATGACCCTGGGGAAGTCTCCCTATGGGTGATGGGGGAAACCAGACGTGGACTCCTTGCTCAGTGTGCTTAGAGGAATGTGACTGCACCTCACTGACGAGGCCCATAGGAGGCCGAAACGATCGTCTGGGGTTGTCATGTTCCTTGTTCAGAGGAGAATTGCCTGGTATTTCGGGGCTGGACTGACCTTACTTGGCGGGATCAGACTGATATAATTCAGGAAAGTTTTCTTCTGTGAAAAGCACACTGGTCTAAAAGAGACTGCTTCCGGGTGGTAAATCGCCATAGAACAAGCCACTGAGCTGTTGTTCGTTCCTGGTAGAGCGCTTCTCTCTTTGTATGCAAATTATTATGACCCTGGGGAAGTCTCCCTATGGGTGATGGGGGAAACCAGACGTGGACTCCTTGCTCAGTGTGCTTAGAGGAATGTGACTGCACCTCACTGACGAGGCCCATAGGAGGCCGAAACGATCGTCTGGGGTTGTCATGTTCCTTGTTCAGAGGAGAATTGCCTGGTATTTCGGGGCTGGACTGACCTTACTTGGCGGGATCAGACTGATATAATTCAGGAAAGTTTTCTTCTGTGAAAAGCACACTGGTCTAAAAGAGGCTGCTTCCGGGTGGTAAATCGCCATAGAACAAGCCACTGAGCTGTTGTTCGTTCCTGGTAGAGCGCTTCTCTCTTTGTATGCAAATTATTATGACCCTGGGGAAGTCTCCCTATGGGTGATGGGGGAAACCAGACGTGGACTCCTTGCTCAGTGTGCTTAGAGGAATGTGACTGCACCTCACTGACGAGGCCCATAGGAGGCCGAAACGATCGTCTGGGGTTGTCATGTTCCTTGTTCAGAGGAGAATTGCCTGGTATTTCGGGGCTGGAGTGACCTTACTTGGCGGGATCAGACTGATATAATTCAGGAAAGTTTTCTTCTGTGAAAAGCACACTGGTCTAAAAGAGGCTGCTTCCGGGTGGTAAATCGCCATAGAACAAGCCACTGAGCTGTTGTTCGTTCCTGGTAGAGCGCTTCTCTCTTTGTATGCAAATTATTATGACCCTGGGGAAGTCTCCCTATGGGTGATGGGGGAAACCAGACGTGGACTCCTTGCTCAGTGTGCTTAGAGGAATGTGACTGCACCTCACTGACGAGGCCCATAGGAGGCCGAAACGATCGTCTGGGGTTGTCATGTTCCTTGTTCAGAGGAGAATTGCCTGGTATTTCGGGGCTGGACTGACCTTACTTGGCGGGATCAGACTGATATAATTCAGGAAAGTTTTCTTCTGTGAAAAGCACACTGGTCTAAAAGAGGCTGCTTCCGGGTGGTAAATCGCCATAGAACAAGCCACTGAGCTGTTGTTCGTTCCTGGTAGAGCGCTTCTCTCTTTGTATGCAAATTATTATGACCCTGGGGAAGTCTCCCTATGGGTGATGGGGGAAACCAGACGTGGACTCCTTGCTCAGTGTGCTTAGAGGAATGTGACTGCACCTCACTGACGAGGCCCATAGGAGGCCGAAACGATCGTCTGGGGTTGTCATGTTCCTTGTTCAGAGGAGAATTGCCTGGTATTTCGGGGCTGGACTGACCTTACTTGGCGGGATCAGACTGATATAATTCAGGAAAGTTTTCTTCTGTGAAAAGCACACTGGTCTAAAAGAGGCTGCTTCCGGGTGGTAAATCGCCATAGAACAAGCCACTGAGCTGTTGTTCGTTCCTGGTAGAGCGCTTCTCTCTTTGTATGCATGTTGTTAGAATTCACAACCTTAGGTAAAAATTTAAATGAAATCCGCAAAACCGTCTTATCCTGATGAAATATCAGAAAAGGAGACTCACAAGAAAGAGCAGATAATTCAGAAACTCTTCTAGCAGAAGAGATGGCCAAAAGAAACAACACTTTCCAAGAAAGTAATTTAATGTCCAAAGAATGCATAGGCTCAAACGGAGGAGCCTGTAAAGCCCTCAAAACCAAATTAAGACTCCAAGGAGGAGAAATTGGCTTAAAGGGACAGTCTACACCAGAATTTTTATGGTTTTAAAAGATAGATGATCCCTTTATTACCCATTTCCCAGTTTTGCATAACTAACACAGTTATAATAATATACTTTTAACCTCTGTGATTATCTTGTATCTAAGCCTCTGCAAACTGCCCCTTTTTTCAGTACTTTTGACAGACTTGCAGTCTAGCCAATCAGTGCCTGCTCCCAGATAACTTGTCGTGCACGAGCACAGTGTTATCTATATGAAATACGTGAACTAACACCCTCTAGTGGTGAAAAACTGTTAAAATGCAATCTGAAAGAGGTGGGCTTCAAGGTCTAAGAAATTAGCATATGAACCTCCTAGGTTAAGCTTTCAACTAAGAATACCAAGAGAACAAAGCAAAATTGGTGATAAAAGTAAATTGGAAAATTGTTTAAAATTACATGCTCTATCTGAATCATGAAAGTTTATTTGGCCTAGACTGTCCCTTTAATGACAGCCTTGGTACGAACCAAAGCCTGTACAAAACAATGAATATCAGGAAGATTAGCAATTTTTCTGTGAAACAGAACAGAAAGAGCAGAGATTTGTCCTCTCAAGGAACTTGCAGACAAAACCTTTATCCAAACCATCCTGAAGAAACTGTAAAATTCTAGGAATTCTAAAAGAATGCCAAGAGAATTTATGAGAAGAACACCATGAAATGTAAGTCTTCCAAACTCGGTAATAAATCTTTCTAGACACAGATTTGCGAGCCTGAAACATAGTATTAATCACTGAGTCAGAGAAACCTCTATGACTAAGCACTAGGCGTTCAATCTCCATACCTTCAAATTTAATGATTTGAGATCCTGAAGGAAAAATGGGCCTTGAGATAGAAGGTCTTGGCCTTAACGGAAGTGGCCAAGGTTTGGCAACTGGACATCCAAACAAGATCCGCATACCAAAACCTGTGTGGCCATGCTGCAGCCACCAGCAGTACAAATGAACGCTCCATTATGATTTTGGAAATCACTCTTGGAAGAAGAACTAGAGGCAGAAAGATATAAGCAGGTTGGTAATTCCAAGGAAGTGACAACGCATCCACTGCTTCCGCCTGAGGATCCCTGGACCTGGACAGATACCTGGGAAGTTTCCTGTTTAGATGAGAAGCCATCAGATCTATTTCTGGAAGCCCCCACATCTGAACAATCTGAAGAAACACATCTGGGTGAAGAGACCATTCTCCCGGATGTAAAGTCTGGCGACTGAGATAATCTGCTTCCCAATTGTCTATACCTGGGATATGGACCGCAGAGATTAGACAGGAGCTGGATTCCGCCCATGCAAGTATCCGAGATACTTCTTTTATAGCTTGAGGACTGATATACGCCACAAGCTCTGAGAATCGCACAGAGTTCCAAAATATTGATTGTAATCTCGCCGAGATTTCCAAACCCCCTGCGCTGTCAGAGATCCCCAGACAGCTCCCCAACCTGAAAGACTTGCATCTGTTGAAATCACAGTCCAGGTTGGACGAACAAAAGAGGCCCCTTGAATTAAACAATGGTGATCTAACCACCAAGTCAGAGATAGTCGAATATTGGGATTTAAGGATATTAATTGTGATATCTTTGTATAATCCCTGCACCATTGGCTCAGCATAGAAAGCTGAAGTGGTCTCATGTGAAAACGAGTAAAGGGGATCGCGTCCGATGCTGCAGTCATGAGACCTAAAACCTCCATGCACATAGCTACTGAAGGGAATGACCGAGACTGAAGGTTCCGACAAGCTGAAACCAATTTCAGACGTCTTTTGTCTGTTAGAGATAAAGTCATGGATACTGAATCTATTTGGAATCCTAAAAAGGTTACCCTTGTCTGAGCAATCAAGGAACTTTTTGGTAAATTGATCCTCCAACCATGTCTTTGAAGAAACAACACTAGTTGATTTGTGTGAGATTCTGCAGAATATAAAGACTGAGCAAGTACCAATATATCGTCCAAATAAGGATACACCGCAATACCCCGCTCTCTGATTACAGAGAGTAGGGCACCGAGAACCTTTGAAAAGATCATTGGAGCTGTTGCTAGGCCAAAAGGAAGAGAAACAAATTGGTAATGCTTGTCTAGAAAAGAGAATCTCAGAAACTGATAGTGATCTGGATGAATCGGAATATGAAGACATGCATCATGTAAGTCTATTGTGGACATATAATGTTCTTGCTGAACAAAAGACAGAATAGTCCTTATAGTCACCATCTTGAATGTTGGTATTCTTACATAACGATTCAAAATTTTTAGATCCAAAACTGGTCTGAAAGAATTCTCTTTCTTTGGAACTGCTGATTTTTTAACATGAATAACACTCTTATCCACTGCTGATATTGTTACTATTACATTAATCTTACTCAGCTGACATTCTCATACACCTCTGAGTGCTGCTGATATTGTCACAATTACACTAATCCTACTCAGCTGACATTCTCACACCCCTCTGAGTGCCCTTATTGTTTTGTCACTTCCTATCCCTTAGCCTTTGGCGCTGTACACAATACCCTCATTGTCAATTACCTTTTTTTGGGGTTAGTTAGGACCCCTCTTGTGCACAGCTTAGGGTTATATCTCAGCGCTTGCTTACAACCACCACCCTTTTCTTTGGAACAATGAACAGATTTGAATAAAACCCTAGACCCCGTTCCGGGAAAGGGAACTGGCACAATTACCCCGGATAACTCCAGGTCTGAAACACACTTCAGGAAAGCCTGAGCCTTTACTGGGTTCACTGGAATGCGTGAGAGAAAGAAACTTCTCACAGGCTGTCTTACCTTGAAACCTATTCCGTACCCTTGAGAAACAATGTTCTGAATCCAATGATTTTGGATTGAATTGATCCAAACATCTTTGTAAAATCTTAGTCTGCCCCCTACCAGCTGCGCTGGAATTAGGGCCGCACCTTCATGCGGACTTGGGGGCTGATTTTGATTTTCTAAAAGGCTTGGATTTATTCCAGACTGGAGAAGGCTTCCAATTGGAAACCGTTCCTTTAGGGGAAGGGTCAGATTTCTGTTCCTTATTCTGACGAAAGGAACGAAAACGGTTAGCAGCCCTAAATTTACCCTTAAGAGTTTTTATCCTGAGGCAAAAAGGCTCCCTTCCCCCCAGTGACAGTTGAAATAATAGAATCCAATTGAGAACCAAATAATTTATTACCTTGGAAAGAAAGAGATAGCAACGTTGACTTAGAAGTCATATCCGCATTCCAAGATTTAAGCCATAAAGCTCTTCTAGCTAAAATAGCTAAAGACATATACCTGACATCAATTATAATGATATCAAAAATGGCATCAGAAATGAAATTATTAGCATGTTGAATTAGCTTAACAATGCCATACACATTATGATCTGGTACTTGTTGCGCTAAAGTTTCCAACCAAAAAGTTGAAGCCGCAGCAACATCAGCCAAAGAAATAGCAGGCCAAAGAAGATGACCTGAATAGATAATTAGATAATATTCAAGCTTCCTATCTAAAGGATCTTTAAAAACATAATTTATGCTTACCTGATAAATTCCTTTCTTCTGTTGTGTGATCAGTCCACGGGTCATCATTACTTCTGGGATATAACTCCTCCCCAACAGGAAATGCAAGAGGATTCACCCAGCAGAGCTGCATATAGCTCCTCCCCTCTACGTCAGTCCCAGTCATTCGACCAAGAATCAACGAGAAAGGAGTAACCAGGGGTGAAGTGGTGACTGGAGTATAATTTAAAAGATATTTACCTGCCTTAAAAACAGGGCGGGCCGTGGACTGATCACACAACAGAAGAAAGGAATTTATCAGGTAAGCATAAATTATGTTTTCTTCTGTTATGTGTGATCAGTCCACGGGTCATCATTACTTCTGGGATACCAATACCAAAGCAAAAGTACACGGATGACGGGAGGGATAGGCAGGCTCATTATACAGAAGGAACCACTGCCTGAAGAACCTTTCTCCCAAAAATAGCCTCCGAAGAAGCAAAAGTGTCAAATTTGTAAAATTTGGAAAAAGTATGAAGCGAAGACCAAGTTGCAGCCTTGCAAATCTGTTCAACAGAGGCCTCATTCTTAAAGGCCCAAGTGGAAGCCACAGCTCTAGTGGAGTGAGCTGTAATTCTTTCAGGAGGCTGCTGTCCAGCAGTCTCATAGGCTAAACGTATTATGCTACGAAGCCAAAAAGAGAGAGAGGTAGCAGAAGCTTTTTGACCTCTCCTCTGTCCAGAATAAACGACAAACAGGGAAGAAGTTTGGCGAAAATCTTTAGTTGCCTGCAAGTAGAACTTGAGGGCACGAACTACATCCAGATTATGTAGAAGACGTTCCTTCTTTGAAGAAGGATTTGGGCACAAGGATGGAACAACAATCTCTTGATTGATGTTCCTGTTAGTGACTACCTTAGGTAAGAACCCAGGTTTAGTACGCAGAACTACCTTGTCCGAGTGAAAAATCAGATAAGGAGAATCACAATGTAAGGCTGATAACTCAGAGACTCTTCGAGCCGAGGAGATAGCCATTAAAAACAGAACTTTCCAAGATAACAATTTTATATCAATGGAATGAAGGGGTTCAAACGGAACACCCTGTAAAACGTTAAGAACTAAGTTTAAACTCCATGGCGGAGCAACAGCTTTAAACACAGGCTTGATCCTAGCTAGAGCCTGACAAAAGGCCTGGACGTCTGGATTTTCTGACAGACGCCTGTGTAACAATATGGACAGAGCTGAAATCTGTCCCTTTAATGAACTAGCTGATAAACCCTTTTCTAAACCTTCTTGTAGAAAAGACAATATCCTAGCGATCCTAACCTTACTCCAGGAGTAACCTTTGGATTCGCACCAGTATAGGTATTTACGCCATATTTTATGGTAAATCCTTCTGGTAACAGGCTTCCTAGCCTGTATCAGGGTATCAATAACCGACTCAGAAAAACCACGTTTTGATAAAATCAAGCGTTCAATTTCCAAGCAGTCAGCTTCAGAGAAGTTAGATTTTGATGTTTGAATGGACCCTGTATCAGAAGGTCCTGTCTTAGAGGTAGAGACCAAGGCGGACAGGATGACATGTCCATTAGATCTGCATACCAAGTCCTGCGTGGCCACGCAGGCGCTATTAGAATCACTGATGCTCTCTCCTGTTTGATTTTGGCAATCAATCGGGGAAGCAGCGGGAAGGGTGGAAACACATAAGCCATCCCGAAGTTCCAAGGTGCTGTCAAAGCATCTATCAGAACCGCTCCCGGATCCCTGGATCTGGACCCGTAGCGAGGAAGTTTGGCGTTCTGGCGAGACGCCATGAGATCTATCTCTGGTTTGCCCCAACGTCGAAGTATTTGGGCAAAAACCTCCGGATGAAGTTCCCACTCCCCCGGATGAAAAGTCTGGCGACTCAAGAAATCCGCCTCCCAGTTCTCCACTCCCGGGATGTGGATTGCTGACAGGTGGCAAGAGTGAGACTCTGCCCAGCGAATTATTCTTGATACTTCCATCATTGCTAGGGAGCTTCTTGTCCCTCCCTGATGGTTGATGTAAGCTACAGTCGTGATGTTGTCCGACTGAAACCTGATGAACCCCCGAGTTGTTAATTGGGGCCAAGCCAGAAGGGCATTGAGAACTGCTCTCAATTCCAGAATGTTTATTGGAAGGAGACTCTCCTCCTGATTCCATAGTCCCTGAGCCTTCAGAGAATTCCAGACAGCGCCCCAACCTAGAAGGCTGGCGTCTGTTGTTACAATTGTCCAGTCTGGTCTGCTGAATGGCATCCCCCTGGACAGGTGTGGCCGATAAAGCCACCACAGAAGAGAATTTCTGGTCTCTTGATTCAGATTCAGAGTAGGGGACAAATCTGAGTAATCCCCATTCCACTGACTTAGCATGCACAATTGCAGCGGTCTGAGGTGTAGGCGTGCAAAAGGTACTATGTCCATTGCCGCTACCATTAAGCCGATCACCTCCATGCATTGAGCTACTGACGGGTGTTGAATGGAATGAAGGACACGGCATGCATTTTGAAGCTTTGTTAACCTGTCTTCTGTCAGGTAAATCTTCATTTCTACAGAATCTATAAGAGTCCCCAAGAATGGAACTCTTGTGAGAGGAAAAAGAGAACTCTTCTTTTCGTTCACTTTCCATCCATGCGACCTTAGAAATGCCAGAACTAGCTCTGTATGAAACTTGGCAGTTTGAAAGCTTGAAGCTTGTATTAGAATGTCGTCTAGGTACGGAGCTACCGAAATCCCTCGCGGTCTTAGTACCGCCAGAAGGGCACCCAGAACCTTTGTGAAGATTCTTGGAGCCGTAGCCAATCCGAATGGAAGAGCTACAAACTGGTAGTGCCTGTCTAAGAAGGCAAACCTTAGATACCGGTGATGATCTTTGTGGATCGGTATGTGAAGGTAAGCATCTTTTAAATCCACTGTGGTCATGTACTGACCCTTTTGGATCATGGGTAAGATTGTCCGAATAGTTTCCATTTTGAATGATGGAACTCTTAGGAATTTGTTTAGAATCTTTAAATCTAAGATTGGCCTGAAAGTTCCCTCTTTTTTGGGAACCACAAACAGGTTTGAGTAGAACCCTTGTCCTTGTTCCGACCGCGGAACCGGATGGATCACTCCCATTAATAACAGATCTTGTACACAGCGTAGAAACGCTTCTTTCTTTATCTGGTTTGTTGACAACCTTGACAGATGAAATCTCCCTCTTGGGGGAGATAATTTGAAATCTAGAAGGTATCCCTGAGATATGATCTCTAGTGCCCAGGGATCCTGAACATCTCTTGCCCAGGCCTGGGCGAAGAGAGAAAGTCTGCCCCCCACTAGATCCGGTCCCGGATCGGGGGCTTTCGGTTCATGCTGTCTTTGGGGCAGCAGCAGGTTTCCTGGCCTGCTTGCTCTTGTTCCAGGACTGGTTAGGCTTCCAGCCTTGCCTGTAACGAGCAACAGCTCCTTCCTGTTTTGGTGCAGTGGAGGTTGATGCTGCTCCTGTTTTGAAATTCCGAAAGGGACGAAAATTAGACTGTCTAGCCTTAGCTTTGGCTTTGTCTTGAGGTAGGGCGTGGCCCTTACCTCCTGTAATGTCAGCGATAATTTCTTTCAAACCGGGCCCAAATAAAGACTGCCCCTTGAAAGGTATATTAAGTAATTTGGACTTAGAAGTAACATCAGCTGACCAGGATTTTAGCCACAGCGCCCTACGTGCCTGTATGGCGAATCCTGAGTTCTTAGCCGTAAGTTTGGTTAAATGTACTACGGCCTCCGAAATGAAAGAATTAGCTAGTTTAAGGACTCTAAGCCTGTCCGTAATGTCGTCTAGCGTAGATGAACTAAGGTTCTCTTCCAGAGACTCAATCCAAAATGCTGCCGCAGCCGTAATCGGCGCGATACATGCAAGGGGTTGCAATATAAAACCTTGTTGAACAAACATTTTCTTAAGGTAACCCTCTAATTTTTTATCCATTGGATCTGAAAAAGCACAGCTATCCTCCACCGGGATAGTGGTACGCTTAGCTAAAGTAGAGACTGCTCCCTCCACCTTAGGGACCGTTTGCCATAAGTCCCGAGTGGTGGCGTCTATTGGAAACATCTTTCTAAATATTGGAGGGGGTGAGAACGGCACACCGGGTCTATCCCACTCCTTAGTAACAATTTCAGTTAGTCTCTTAGGTATAGGAAAAACGTCAGTACTCGCCGGTACCGCAAAGTATTTATCCAACCTACACAGTTTCTCTGGTATTGCAACGGTGTTACAATCATTGAGAGCTGCTAAGACCTCCCCTAGTAATACACGGAGGTTCTCCAATTTAAATTTAAAATTTGAAATATCTGAATCCAATCTGTTTGGATCAGAACCGTCACCCACAGAATGAAGCTCTCCGTCCTCATGCTCTGCAAGCTGTGACGCAGTATCAGACATGGCCCTAGTATTGTCAGCGCACTCTGTTCTCACCCCAGAGTGATCACGCTTGCCTCTTAGTTCTGGTAATTTAGACAAAACTTCAGTCATAACAGTAGCCATATCTTGTAATGTTATCTGTAATGGCCGCCCAGATGTACTAGGCGCCATAATATCACGCACCTCCCGGGCGGGAGATGCAGGTACTGCCGCGTGAGGCGAGTTAGTCGGCATAACTCTCCCCTCGCTGTTTGGTGAAATTTGTTCACATTGTACAGATTGACTTTTATTTAAAGTAGCATCAATACAGTTAGTACATAAATTTCTATTGGGCTCCACCTTGGCATTGGAACAAATGACACAGATATCTTCCTCTGAGTCAGACATGTTTAACACACTAGCAATAAACTTGCAACTTGGTTATAATCTTTTTTAGCAAAAACGTACTGTGCCTCAAACAGGTACTAAACGATTAAATGACAGTTGAAATAATGAACTGAAAAAACAGTTATAGCATCAAACTTTAAAACAACACAACTTTTAGCAAAGGTTTGTTCCCATTAGTAAATAACAATAATTAAATTTGACATAAAAATTACAGAGCAACGTTTTTATTCACAGTCAATATAAAATTCTCACAGCTCTGCTGAGAGAATATACCTCCCTTCAAAGAAGTTTGAAGACCCCTGAGATCTGTCAAAGATGAACCGGATCATGCAGGAAATATAAGAGTAGCTGACTGGAAATTTTTGATGCGTAGCAAAGAGCGCCAAAAACGGCCCCTCCCTCTCACACACAGCAGTGAAGAGAAACGAAACTGTCACAATTAAAAGCAAACAACTGCCAAGTGGAAAATAATGCCCAAATATTTATTCACTCAGTACCTCAGCAATGTAAACGATTCTACATTCCAGCAAAAAACGTTTAACATGAAAAATACTTATTAAAAGGATTAGTGACTTTTAACAGAGTAGTTCCGGTGAAATACCATCCCCAGAATACTTTGAAGTGTATACATACATGTCATTATAACGGTATGGCAGGATTTTCTCATCAATTCCATTCAGAAAATAAAAACTGCTACATACCTCAATGCAGATTCATCTGCCCGCTGTCCCCTGATCTGAAGCTTTTACCTCCCTCAGATGGCCGAGAACAGCAATATGATCTTAACTACTCCGGTTAAAATCATAGTAAAAAACTCTGGCAGATTCTTCCTCAAACTCTGCCAGAGAAGTAATAACACGCTCCGGTGCTATCATAAAATAACAAACTTTTGATTGAAGTCATAAAAACTAAGTATAATCACCACAGTCCTCTCACACATCCTATCTAGTCGTTGGGTGCAAGAGAATGACTGGGACTGACGTAGAGGGGAGGAGCTATATGCAGCTCTGCTGGGTGAATCCTCTTGCATTTCCTGTTGGGGAGGAGTTATATCCCAGAAGTAATGATGACCCGTGGACTGATCACACATAACAGAAGAAAGAAGTACTATCTGCCGTAGGAATAGTAGTACGCTTTGCAAGAGTAGAGATAGCTCCATCAACTTTGGGGATCTTTTCCCAAAACTCCAATCTATCAGTCGGCAAAGGGTACAGTTTCTTAAACCTTGAAGAAGGAGTAAATGAAGTACCCAGACTATTCCATTCCCTAGAAATGACATCTGAAATAGCATCAGTAACTGGAAAAACCTCTGGAATAACTACATGAGGTTTCAAAAACAAATTTAAACGTTAACTAGTTTTAATATCAACAGGACTAGTCTCCTCCATATCTAATGCAATCAACACCTCTTTTAATAAAGAACGAATATACTCCATTTTAAATAAATATGAAGATTTGTCAGTGTCAATATCTGAGGCAGCATCATCTGAACCAGATAGATCCTCATCAGAGATAGATAAATCAGAATGCTGTCGGTCATTTAAAAATTAATCGAATTTCTGAGAAGTTTTAAAAGACCTTTTACGTTTATTAGAAGGTGGTATAACAGACAGGGCCTTCTGAATAGAATAAGAAACAAATTCTCTCACATTAACAGGAATATCCTGAACATTAGATGTAGAAGGAACAACAACAGGTAATGGATTATTACTAATGGAAATATTGTCTGCTTTTGAAAGTTTATCATGACAACTAACACAAACTACAGCCGGAGGAACAGTTACCACACGTTTACAACAAATGCACTTAGCTTTGGTAGAACCGACATCAGGCAGCAGCATTCCAGAAGTAGATTCTGAGACAGGGTCAGATTGAGACATCTTGCAATATTTAATAGAAAAAAACAACATATAAAGCAAAATGATCAATTTCCTTATATGACAGTTTCAGGAATGGGAAAAAATGCAAACAGAATAAGCCTCTGGAAACCAGAAGCAAAATGAAATAAGAACTTAAATAATGTCAAAAATCTGGCGCCAAGTATGACGCCCACAACTGACAAAATATTTTTTGGCGCCAAGAACGTCTGCAACAAATACAAGCGTCATAGATGACGCAACTACGTGAAAACTCTCGGCGCCAACTAAGACGCCGGAAATGACGACATTACGTCAACAAACTTAATTCTTGCTCCAAAAAAAGTCTCGTGCCAAAAATGATGCAATAAATTATAGCATTTTGCGCTCCCGTGAGCCTAACAGCCCGCAATTTAGAAAAGAAAATCAATTTGAAAATTTTCAGGTAAGACAATTTTCTTTTTTTATTTTCTGTTTTTTTTTCATATGCATTTCCCAAAATGAAACTGACAGTCAGTAAGAAGGAAATATACTGATTAACCTGAATCATGGCAAATATAAGTACAAAACATATATTTAGAACTTTACATATAAAGTGCCAAACCATAGCTGAGAGTGTCTTAAATAAAAGAAAACATACTTACCAAAAGACACTCATCTACATAAAGTAGATAGCCAAACCAGTACTGAAACGAGAATCAGTAGAGGTAATGGTATATAAGTGTATATCGTCGATCTGAAAAGGGAGGTAGGAGATGAATCTCTACGACCGATAACAGAGAACCTATGAAATAGATCTCCCGTTAGGAAGACCATTGTATTCAATAGGTGATACTCCCTTCACATCCCTCTGACATTCACTGCACTCTGAGAGGAAACCGGGCTTCAGCATGCTGAGAAGCGCATATCAACGTAGAAATCTAGCACAAACTTACTTCACCACCTCCATAGGAGGCAAAGTTTGTAAAAACTGAATTGTGGGTGTGGTGGGGGGTGTATTTATAGGCATTTTGAGGTTTGGGAAACTTTGCCCCTCCTGGTAGGAATGTATATCCCATACGTCATTAGCTCATGGACTCTTGCCAATTACATGAAAGAAACATGTATTGGCAAAAATGCTTCTAATAAAAACTATAGCTGTTTCACACTGTATTTAAGTATGCACCGTGCACCAGCATTTTAAACACAGCACTTGCTAGGAGAGCCTAAGGTGCTTGTACCATCTTGCGATGACTCGCTTTGTTAAATGCTGACATAATATAAGCCCCACTGGTGCTCTGCACAACTGCAAATTTTAAAAGTCTGGTGCACTGTGAATATCTAGCTATGCTTAAAGGGACATTCCAGTCAAAATTGAAATGCACACAGATGAATGACATCTTTGGATAGAAACAGATTTGCAATATAAATGCATTGCCAAAAATGCTTCTAGTAAAAGCTTATCACTGTTTTAGTGTTAACAGTTTTCTCTGCATGTGAAGCATAGATAAATATTCTCAAAGCACCAGAATTTTAAATAGTGCAGCAGCTCAGAGTGCTAGTGGGGCTTGTATCATGTCCGCAATTAACAAATTAAGTCATTACCAGATTATATAAGCACGGTGCATACTTAAATACACTTTTGAAACAGCTGTAGCTTTTATTAGAAGCATTTTTGCTAACACATGTATATTACAAACATGCATCTATTCAAAACTGAAATGCATCCATGTGGATTCCAATTTTGGTTGGAATGTCCCTTTAACATTTTTCTCTGCATGTGAACACTACAACAGTGATAACTTTTACTAGATGCATTTTTGACAATTCATGTATATTGCAAATGTGTTTTTATTCAAAAACAGAATTTATGTTTACCTGATAAATTACTTTCTCCAACGGTGTGTCCGGTCCACGGCGTCATCCTTACTTGTGGGATATTCTCTTCCCCAACAGGAAATGGCAAAGAGCCCAGCAAAGCTGGTCACATGATCCCTCCTAGGCTCCGCCTACCCCAGTCATTCGACCGACGTTAAGGAGGAATATTTGCATAGGAGAAACCATATGGTACCGTGGTGACTGTAGTTAAAGAAAATAAATTATCAGACCTGATTAAAAAAACCAGGGCGGGCCGTGGACCGGACACACCGTTGGAGAAAGTAATTTATCAGGTAAACATAAATTCTGTTTTCTCCAACATAGGTGTGTCCGGTCCACGGCGTCATCCTTACTTGTGGGAACCAATACCAAAGCTTTAGGACACGGATGAAGGGAGGGAGCAAATCAGGTCACCTAAATGGAAGGCACCACGGCTTGCAAAACCTTTCTCCCAAAAATAGCCTCAGAAGAAGCAAAAGTATCAAACTTGTAAAATTTGGTAAAAGTGTGCAGTGAAGACCAAGTCGCTGCCCTACATATCTGATCAACAGAAGCCTCGTTCTTGAAGGCCCATGTGGAAGCCACAGCCCTAGTGGAATGAGCTGTGATTCTTTCGGGAGGCTGCCGTCCGGCAGTCTCGTAAGCCAATCTGATGATGCTTTTAATCCAAAAAGAGAGAGAGGTAGAAGTTGCTTTTTGACCTCTCCTTTTACCGGAATAAACAACAAACAAGGAAGATGTTTGTCTAAAATCCTTTGTAGCATCTAAATAGAATTTTAGAGCGCGAACAACATCCAAATTGTGCAACAAACGTTCCTTCTTTGAAACTGGTTTCGGACACAGAGAAGGTACGATAATCTCCTGGTTAATGTTTTTGTTAGAAACAACTTTTGGAAGAAAACCAGGTTTAGTACGTAAAACCACCTTATCTGCATGGAACACCAGATAAGGAGGAGAACACTGCAGAGCAGATAATTCTGAAACTCTTCTAGCAGAAGAAATTGCAACTAAAAACAAAACTTTCCAAGATAATAACTTAATATCAACGGAATGCAAGGGTTCAAACGGAACCCCCTGAAGAACTGAAAGAACTAAATTGAGACTCCAAGGAGGAGTCAAAGGTTTGTAAACAGGCTTAATTCTAACCAGAGCCTGAACAAAGGCTTGAACATCTGGCACAGCGGCCAGCTTTTTGTGAAGTAACACAGACAAGGCAGAAATCTGTCCCTTCAGGGAACTTGCAGATAATCCTTTTTCCAATCCTTCTTGAAGGAAGGATAGAATCCTAGGAATCTTAACCTTGTCCCAAGGGAATCCTTTAGATTCACACCAACAGATATATTTTTTCCAAATTTTGTGGTAAATCTTTCTAGTTACAGGCTTTCTGGCCTGAACAAGAGTATCGATAACAGAATCTGAGAATCCTCGCTTCGATAAGATCAAGCGTTCAATCTCCAAGCAGTCAGCTGGAGTGAAACCAGATTCGGATGTTCGAACGGACCCTGAACAAGAAGGTCTCGTCTCAAAGGTAGCTTCCAAGGAGGAGCCGATGACATATTTACCAGATCTGCGTACCAAGTCCTGCGTGGCCACGCAGGAGCTATCAAGATCACCGACGCCCTCTCCTGATTGATCCTGGCTACCAGCCTGGGGATGAGAGGAAACGGCGGGAACACATAAGCTAGTTTGAAGGTCCAAGGTGCTACTAGTGCATCCACTAGAGCCGCCTTGGGATCCCTGGATCTGGACCCGTAGCAAGGAACTTTGAAGTTCTGACGAGAGGCCATCAGATCCATGTCTGGAATGCCCCACAGCTGAGTGACTTGGGCAAAGATTTCCGGATGGAGTTCCCACTCCCCCGGATGCAATGTCTGACGACTCAGAAAATCCGCTTCCCAATTTTCCACTCCTGGGATGTGGATAGCAGACAGGTGGCAGGAGTGAGACTCCGCCCATAGAATGATTTTGGTCACTTCTTCCATCGCCAGGGAACTCCTTGTTCCCCCCTGATGGTTGATGTACGCAACAGTTGTCATGTTGTCTGATTGAAACCGTATGAACTTGGCCCTCGCTAGCTGAGGCCAAGCCTTGAGAGCATTGAATATCGCTCTCAGTTCCAGAATATTTATCGGTAGAAGAGATTCTTCCCGAGACCAAAGACCCTGAGCTTTCAGGGATCCCCAGACCGCGCCCCAGCCCATCAGACTGGCGTCGGTCGTGACAATGACCCACTCTGGTCTGCGGAATGTCATCCCTCGTGACAGGTTGTCCAGGGACAGCCACCAACGGAGTGAGTCTCTGGTCCTCTGATTTACTTGTATCTTCGGAGACAAGTCTGTATAGTCCCCATTCCACTGACTGAGCAT
The DNA here is from genome assembly GCF_027579735.1 of Bombina bombina. Lineage (NCBI taxonomy): Eukaryota > Metazoa > Chordata > Amphibia > Anura > Bombinatoridae > Bombina > Bombina bombina. The sequence goes on from NC_069502.1 coordinate 1,202,015,842, forward strand.
GCACAGTTGTAATGGTCTTAGATGAATGCGTGCAAAAGGAACTATGTCCATTGCCGCTACCATCAAACCGATCACTTCCATGCACTGAGCTATGGAAGGAAGAGGAACGGAATGGAGTATCCGACAAGAGTCTAGAAGTTTTGTTTTTCTGGCCTCTGTCAGAAAAATCCTCATTTCTAAGGAGTCTATTATTGTTCCCAAGAAGGGAACCCTTGTTGACGGAGATAGAGAACTCTTTTCCACGTTCACTTTCCATCCGTGAGATCTGAGAAAGGCCAGGACAATGTCCGTGTGAGCCTTTGCTTGAGGAAGGGACGACGCTTGAATCAAAATGTCGTCCAAGTAAGGTACTACAGCAATGCCCCTTGGTCTTAGCACAGCTAGAAGGGACCCTAGTACCTTTGTGAAAATCCTTGGAGCAGTGGCTAATCCGAAAGGAAGCGCCACGAACTGGTAATGTTTGTCCAGGAATGCGAACCTCAGGAACCGATGATGTTCCTTGTGGATAGGAATATGTAGATACGCATCCTTTAAATCCACCGTGGTCATGAATTGACCTTCCTGGATGGAAGGAAGAATAGTTCGAATGGTTTCCATCTTGAACGATGGAACCTTGAGAAACTTGTTTAAGATCTTGAGATCTAAGATTGGTCTGAACGTTCCCTCTTTTTTGGGAACTATAAACAGATTGGAGTAGAACCCCATCCCTTGTTCTCTTAATGGAACGGGATGAATCACTCCCATTTTTAACAGGTCTTCTACACAATGTAAGAATGCCTGTCTTTTTATGTGGTCTGAAGACAACTGAGACCTGTGGAACCTCCCCCTTGGGGGAAGTCCCTTGAATTCCAGAAGATAACCTTGGGAGACTATTTCTAGCGCCCAAGGATCCAGAACATCTCTTGCCCAAGCCTGAGCGAAGAGAGAGAGTCTGCCCCCCACCAGATCCGGTCCCGGATCGGGGGCCAACATTTCATGCTGTCTTGGTAGCAGTGGCAGGTTTCTTGGCCTGCTTTCCCTTGTTCCAGCCTTGCATTGGTCTCCAAGCTGGCTTGGCTTGAGAAGTATTACCCTCTTGCTTAGAGGACGTAGCACTTTGGGCTGGTCCATTTCTACAAAAGGGACGAAAATTAGGTTTATTTTTTGCCTTGAAAGGCCGATCCTGAGGAAGGGCGTGGCCCTTACCCCCAGTGATATCCGAGATAATCTCTTTCAAGTCAGGGCCAAACAGCGTTTTCCCCTTGAAAGGAATGTTAAGTAGCTTGTTCTTGGAAGACGCATCAGCCGACCAAGATTTCAACCAAAGCGCTCTGCGCGCCACAATAGCAAACCCAGAATTCTTAGCCGCTAACCTAGCCAATTGCAAAGTGGCGTCTAGGGTGAAAGAATTAGCCAATTTGAGAGCATTGATTCTGTCCCTAATCTCCTCATAAGGAGGAGAATCACTGTCGACCGCCTTTATCAGCTCATCGAACCAGAAACATGCGGCTGTAGCGACAGGGACAATGCATGAAATTGGTTGTAGAAGGTAACCCTGCTGAACAAACATCTTTTTAAGCAAACCTTCTAATTTTTTATCCATAGGATCTTTGAAAGCACAACTATCCTCTATGGGTATAGTGGTGCGTTTGTTTAAAGTGGAAACCGCTCCCTCGACCTTGGGGACTGTCTGCCATAAGTCCTTTCTGGGGTCGACCATAGGAAACAATTTTTTAAATATGGGGGGAGGGACGAAAGGAATACCGGGCCTTTCCCATTCTTTATTAACAATGTCCGCCACCCGCTTGGGTATAGGAAAAGCTTCTGGGAGCCCCGGGCACCTCTAGGAACTTGTCCATTTTACATAGTTTCTCTGGGATGACCAACTTGTCACAATCATCCAGAGTGGATAATACCTCCTTAAGCAGAATGCGGAGATGTTCCAACTTAAATTTAAATGCAATCACATCAGGTTCAGCTTGTTGAGAAATGTTCCCTGAATCAGTAATTTCTCCCTCAGACAAAACCTCCCTGGCCCCATCAGACTGAGTTAGGGGCCCTTCAGAAATATTAATATCAGCGTCGTCATGCTCTTCAGTATCTAAAACAGAGCAGTCGCGCTTACGCTGATAAGTGTTCATTTTGGCTAAAATGTTTTTGACAGAATTATCCATTACAGCCGTTAATTGTTGCATAGTAAGGAGTATTGGCGCGCTAGATGTACTAGGGGCCTCCTGAGTGGGCAAGACTCGTGTAGACGAAGGAGGGAATGATGCAGTACCATGCTTACTCCCCTCACTTGAGGAATCATCTTGGGCATCATTGTCATTGTCACATAAATCACATTTATTTAAATGAATAGGAATTCTGGCTTCCCCACATTCAGAACACAGTCTATCTGGTAGTTCAGACATGTTAAACAGGCATAAACTTGATAACAAGTACAAAAAACGTTTTAAAATAAAACCGTTACTGTCACTTTAAATTTTAAACTGAACACACTTTATTACTGCAAATGCGAAAAAACATGAAGGAATTGTTCAAAATTTACTAAATTTTCACCACAGTGTCTTAAAGCCTTAAAAGTATTGCACACCAAATTTGGAAGCTTTAACCCTTAAAATAACGGAACCGGAGCCGTTTTGAACATTAACCCCTTTACAGTCCCTGGTATCTGCTTTGCTGAGACCCAACCAAGCCCCAAGGGGAATACGATACCAAATGACGCCTTCAGAAAGTCTTTTCTAAGTATCAGAGCTCCTCTCACATGCGACTGCATGCCATGCCTCTCAAAAACAAGTGCGCAACACCGGCGCGAAAATGAGACTCTGCCTATGCTTTGGGAAGCCCCTAAAGAATAAGGTGTCTAAAACAGTGCCTGCCGATATTATTATATCAAAATACCCAGATAAAATGATTCCTCAAGGCTAAATATGTGTTAATAATCAATCGATTTAGCCCAAAAAAAGTCTACAGTCTTAATAAGCCCTTTTTGAAGCCCTTATTTACAATCGTAATAAACATGGCTTACCGGATCCCAGAGGGAAAATGACAGCTTCCAGCATTACATCGTCTTGTTAGAATGTGTCATACCTCAAGCAGCAAGAGACTGCTCACTGTTCCCCCAACTGAAGTTAATTGCTCTCAACAGTCCTGTGTGGAACAGCCATGGATTTTAGTGACGGTTGCTAAAATCATTTTCCTCATACAAACAGAAATCTTCATCTCTTTTCTGTTTCTGAGTAAATAGTACATACCAGCACTATTTCAAAATAACAAACTCTTGATTGAATAATAAAAACTACAGTTAAACACTAAAAAACTCTAAGCCATCTCCGTGGAGATGTTGCCTGTACAACGGCAAAGAGAATGACTGGGGTAGGCGGAGCCTAGGAGGGATCATGTGACCAGCTTTGCTGGGCTCTTTGCCATTTCCTGTTGGGGAA
>NC_069502.1:1202021766-1202076766 GCF_027579735.1 Bombina bombina
GGCCTCTCTTGTTCCTTGTTATTTTGAGACTGACACAAATAATTAGGCATCTTAAAAGGGACATAAATAAAAAGAGAGAAGCGCTCAACCTGGGAACAAACAATAGCATAATAGCTTGTTCTATGGCTAGTTACCACCCTAGAAGCAGCCTCTTTTTGCTCAATGTGTGCCTTTCACAGAGAAGAACTTTCCTGAAGCATATCAGTCTGATCCTGACTTCACAGTACAGTCCAGCCCCGAAATACCAGGCAATCCCTCTCTGATTGAGAGAAACGGCAAAACCCCAGACGTACGTTTCAGCCTAGTGTGGGCCTTGTCAGTGAGGTGCAGTCATATCCCTCTAGGCACACTGAGCAACGGGTCCACGTCTGGATTCCAAGGTTGAGTGCTTCTCTCTTTTTATTTATGCAACTTATGACACTTAGGGAAGTCTCCCTAAGTGTGATGCGGGAATCCAGACATGGACCCGTTGCTCAGTGTGCCTAGAGGGATATCACACTAGGCGGAAACGTACGTCTGGGGTTTTGCGGTTTCTCTCGTTCAGAGAAGGATTGCCTGGTATTTCGGGGCTGGACTGTACTGGGAAGTCAGGATCAGACTGATATGCTACAGGAAAGTTCTTCTCTGTGAAAGGCACATGTTGAGTAAAAAGAGGCTGCTTCTTGGGTGATAACCAGCCACAGAACAAGCTATTATGCTATTGTTCGTCCCCAGGTTGAGCGCTTCTCTCTTTTTATTTATCTTAAAAGGGACAGTCTACTCTACAATTGTTATGGTTTAAAAAGATAGATAATCCCTTTATTACCCATCCCCCAGCTTTGAATACCCAACACGTTTTACCTGTGTGTTTACCTTGTATCTAAGCCTCTGCAGGCTGCCCCCTTATTTTAGTTCTTTTGACAGACTTGCATTTTAGCCAATCAGTGCAGGCTCCTAGGTAACTCCATGGGCGTGAGCACTATGCTATCTACATGACACACATGAACTAAAGCCCTCTAGTTGAGAAAACCAGTAAAATGCATTCATTCATAGGTTTAGCTTTCAACTAAGAATACCAAGAGAACAAAGCAAACTCGATGAGTTCCCACGGGAACAGGGCCCTCAATTCCCCCTGTATTTGTCTGTAAAATTTTGTGTCTTATTGTATTGTTTCTCCACTGTACTGTTATCCTTGTACCCATGGGCAGCGCTTTATAAATAAAGAATAATAATAAAAAGCAAATTGGAAAGTTTATTTTTGACTACCAATTTCCCTCTTTTGTCAGATTCACCCCTGTCTTTTGTTCTTCATTGTGAAACTTAGCTTGTGTCCATGCAGGGCCTGACTAGGAATAAAAATCAGCCCTGAAAAAAGGGAAGACCACCCATATTTTCTTTTGAGTCTGTAGTCTACACAACACAGACCAGCAGTTTATGGCAATGTACTTAAATAAAAACGGAAGTCGATTTTACTTCATGCAATGAACAGAGGAAGGCTCCTCGCTCATTGTTTTGTTAAACTAACATCACTGAGTAACTAACTACAAGCACCTTGCTTTGCTGAGAGGCGTTCATTGTTTTATAGCATCTCACTGGCATGGGGGGGGGGGATATGTGTTTCAGATGGATTTGGAAGCAAAAAGAGGAGATGTTATGCGCCTCATTTAGAACATACATTTTTGTTAATGAAGAGTTGAGGTGGAACGCAGCTAAAGAGGTTGATTTGATGAGTAATATACACAGTTACTTAATGCCTGCTTGCTAGTGACAGTAAGGTCACAGAAGCAATGTGTAACCACGACAGGCAAATCCCTTTAAATAACACTTTACCTGACGGCCAGAGGGGGAGAGAGAATTTCCTATTACATAGGAGGTGAGTCTGACATTCACTAACAAACCTTAGCTACTAAAAATGTATTTAGCTAATACAGAGATAGCCTCTGGTTAGAGAGAAAACTGCTCTAATGAAATGACTATATCTCTGAAACAGGCAGTATCACAAGGTGCTAAAAACGCATCACCATACATCATCCTATCAGAGAGCAGTGTCATCAGGTAGCGCTGTGAGCCTCGCTGGATCAGCACAAGTCCCTGGCACTTCATTTTCTATATAACTGCTGATGAGAGGCAATAACCCCTCCACGCCCCAGCTCCTGCCCGTCACACTCTACTGGGCAACGTTCTGCCTGGAACTTTGTTATGTTCCCTGAGAACATCCAAGACCTGAGCAAGGGACATTGATACTTGTTTTATGCATCTTAAGGAGGGTGTTTTAATCTGTTATAGACATTTTGGTAAATGTTTCTGTGCTGAAAAACAAATGATTTTTCTCCCTTATTATTGTGGAAGATGTCATTGGCCAACACCAGAAGTGTGTGAGCTACTATCACACAGCTGTGCACTTTCATTTAGTTACAATCCTCATGAAAAAGAAATGCGTTTAATGCCTGTGATGGTCAAGCACTCAGTATATGGTGGGAGCTGAGGGGCTTCCCTGGAACACTGAACAAACGCAGGGTTAAAAAAAGTAACACTTGGTTCCTAACATTTATATTATTACACATAGTGATGCACCGAAATGGAAATGCTGGACCGAAACTGAATCCGAAAATCCGGGATGCACTTGGCCGAAAACTGAAACTGATACCGAAAATGTATTTTTTTTCAAATTATTTTTTTTTATTTTATTTTTTTGCATAAAAAAGCCCACACTTTTATTGAAAGTAACACACTAAAATTGGACAAAAATATCTTAAAACAATAATATGCTACACAATAATTTTACCAAGAAAAAAAAAAAAAAACAGGCAATAAATAATGCAATTTTCGGCCAAAATGTTTCTGCGACCAAAATGTTGGTGCATCCCTACTTAAAACAATTATAAATATCAATTTACTGTATTATTCTTCATTTAGTTCTATGTAACAGAATCATATTTAACAGTTTTTTTTTTACCAATTGTCCAAATAAAGTATAGTCCTAGAAAACTCATTATATGCAGAACAGTAAGTCAAGTAATAAACTTACAGCAGCTCTAGACTAGCATCAAATTTGAAACATGCTACACAATAATTTCACCGAAAATAACAGGCAAAAAAAAACGAAAACCGAAATAACCAAAAAACTTTCTGCGGCCGAAATTTCGGTGCATCCATAATTACACATATATATCTACGTAGGAATTTCTTATCTGGATCCAAACAAACCCATGTCTGGTTCCACAATATGCTTTTAGTGCAGATGGTGGGGGTTACTTTAAAGCCCCTATCCATCCTGAGACCCTTCATGGTAAAGAGGGTAAAATCCACCAAAGTGCAGTGCAATCACCATAGTAATAAGTTCCTGATGGGAGGGTACTTGGGCATGGCACTTCATGTGAGAGGGATAGCTGCAGTTACGCTTATGGCACTATCTGATTATAGCAGCAATAATTGAAGATGGGTCTGTGGCACTTTTTATGGTATTTAAAAATAGCAGCTAATTATGAGATAATAACATTGTAGAGTTGTAGAACCATTTAACATAAGTGGCTGCGGTTGCTATTTAGGGGTTTGTCCCCTGCAGCTCTCAGTGGAGATGACCTAAGCGGTTTCTAGTACGAGCTCAGGTCCAATAGAATTATTTTGCATTATTTTTTTGTTGTAGAACAGCGAATACACAAAGCTGGTTTTCTAGGACTGCAGAGAATAAAAACAGAATTTATGTTTACCTGATAAATTACTTTCTCCAACGGTGTGTCCGGTCCACGGCGTCATCCTTACTTGTGGGATATTCTCCTCCCCAACAGGAAATGGCAAAGAGCCCAGCAAAGCTGGTCACATGATCCCTCCTAGGCTCCGCCTACCCCAGTCATTCGACCGACGTTAAGGAGGAATATTTGCATAGGAGAAACCATATGATACCGTGGTGACTGTAGTTAAAGAAAATAAATTATCAGACCTGATTAAAAAAACCAGGGCGGGCCGTGGACCGGACACACCGTTGGAGAAAGTAATTTATCAGGTAAACATAAATTCTGTTTTCTCCAACATAGGTGTGTCCGGTCCACGGCGTCATCCTTACTTGTGGGAACCAATACCAAAGCTTTAGGACACGGATGAAGGGAGGGAGCAAATCAGGTCACCTAAATGGAAGGCACCACGGCTTGCAAAACCTTTCTCCCAAAAATAGCCTCAGAAGAAGCAAAAGTATCAAACTTGTAAAATTTGGTAAAAGTGTGCAGTGAAGACCAAGTCGCTGCCCTACATATCTGATCAACAGAAGCCTCGTTCTTGAAGGCCCATGTGGAAGCCACAGCCCTAGTGGAATGAGCTGTGATTCTTTCGGGAGGCTGCCGTCCGGCAGTCTCGTAAGCCAATCTGATGATGCTTTTAATCCAGAAAGAGAGAGAGGTAGAAGTTGCTTTTTGACCTCTCCTTTTACCAGAATAAACAACAAACAAGGAAGATGTTTGTCTAAAATCCTTTGTAGCATCTAAATAGAATTTTAGAGCGCGAACAACATCCAAATTGTGCAACAAACGTTCCTTCTTTGAAACTGGTTTCGGACACAGAGAAGGTACGATAATCTCCTGGTTAATGTTTTTGTTAGAAACAACTTTTGGAAGAAAACCAGGCTTAGTACGTAAAACCACCTTATCTGCATGGAACACCAGATAAGGAGGAGAACACTGCAGAGCAGATAATTCTGAAACTCTTCTAGCAGAAGAGATTGCAACTAAAAACAAAACTTTCCAAGATAATAACTTAATATCAACGGAATGTAAGGGTTCAAACGGAACCCCCTGAAGAACTGAAAGAACTAAATTGAGACTCCAAGGAGGAGTCAAAGGTTTGTAAACAGGCTTAATTCTAACCAGAGCCTGAACAAAGGCTTGAACATCTGGCACAGCTGCCAGCTTTTTGTGAAGTAACACAGACAAGGCAGAAATCTGTCCCTTCAGGGAACTTGCAGATAATCCTTTTTCCAATCCTTCTTGAAGGAAGGATAGAATCTTAGGAATCTTAACCTTGTCCCAAGGGAATCCTTTAGATTCACACCAACAGATATATTTTTTCCAAATTTTGTGGTAAATTTTTCTAGTTACAGGCTTTCTGGCCTGAACAAGAGTATCGATAACAGAATCTGAGAACCCTCGCTTCGATAAGATCAAGCGTTCAATCTCCAAGCAGTCAGCTGGAGTGAAACCAGGTTCGGATGTTCGAACGGACCCTGAACAAGAAGGTCTCGTCTCAAAGGTAGCTTCCAAGGTGGAGCCGATGACATATTCACCAGATCTGCATACCAAGTCCTGCGTGGCCACGCAGGAGCTATCAAGATCACCGACGCCCTCTCCTGATTGATCCTGGCTACCAGCCTGGGGATGAGAGGAAACGGCGGGAACACATAAGCTAGTTTGAAGGTCCAAGGTGCTACTAGTGCATCCACTAGAGCCGCCTTGGGATCCCTGGATCTGGACCCGTAGCAAGGAACTTTGAAGTTCTGACGAGAGGCCATCAGATCCATGTCTGGAATGCCCCACAGCTGAGTGACTTGGGCAAAGATTTCCGGATGGAGTTCCCACTCCCCCGGATGCAATGTCTGACGACTCAGAAAATCCGCTTCCCAATTTTCCACTCCTGGGATGTGGATAGCGGACAGGTGGCAGGAGTGAGACTCCGCCCATAGAATGATTTTGGTCACTTCTTCCATCGCTAGAGAACTCCTTGTCCCCCCCTGATGGTTGATGTACGCAACAGTTGTCATGTTGTCTGATTGAAACCGTATGAACTTGGCCCTCGCTAGCTGAGGCCAAGCCTTGAGAGTATTGAATATCGCTCTCAGTTCCAGAATATTTATCGGTAGAAGAGATTCTTCCCGAGACCAAAGACCCTGAGCTTTCAGGGCTCCCCAGACCGCGCCCCAGCCCATCAGACTGGCGTCGGTCGTGACAATGACCCACTCTGGTCTGCGGAATGTCATCCCTTGTGACAGGTTGTCCAGGGACAGCCACCAACGGAGTGAGTCTCTGGTCCTCTGATTTACTTGTATCTTCGGAGACAAGTCTGTATAATCCCCATTCCACTGACTGAGCATGCACAGTTGTAATGGTCTTAGATGAATGCGCGCAAAAGGAACTATGTCCATTGCCGCTACCATCAACCCGATCACTTCCATGCACTGAGCTATGGAAGGAAGAGGAACGGAATGAAGTATCCGACAAGAGTCTAGAAGCTTTGTTTTTCTGGCCTCTGTCAGAAATATCCTCATTTCTAAGGAGTCTATTATTGTTCCCAAGAAGGGAACCCTTGTTGACGGAGATAGAGAACTCTTTTCCACGTTCACTTTCCATCCGTGAGATCTGAGAAAGGCCAGGACGATGTCCGTGTGAGCCTTTGCTTGAGGAAGGGACGACGCTTGAATCAGAATGTCGTCCAAGTAAGGTACTACAGCAATGCCCCTTGGTCTTAGCACAGCTAGAAGGGACCCTAGTACCTTTGTGAAAATCCTTGGAGCAGTGGCTAATCCGAAAGGAAGCGCCACGAACTGGTAATGCTTGTCCAGGAATGCGAACCTCAGGAACCGATGATGTTCCTTGTGGATAGGAATATGTAGATACGCATCCTTTAAATCCACCGTGGTCATGAATTGACCTTCCTGGATGGAAGGAAGAATAGTTCGAATGGTTTCCATCTTGAACGATGGAACCTTGAGAAACTTGTTTAAGATCTTGAGATCTAAGATTGGTCTGAACGTCCCCTCTTTTTTGGGAACTATGAACAGATTGGAGTAGAACCCCATCCCTTGTTCTCTTAATGGAACAGGATGAATCACTCCCATTTTTAACAGGTCTTCTACACAATGTAAGAATGCCTGTCTTTTTATGTGGTCTAAAGACAACTGAGACCTGTGGAACCTCCCCCTTGGGGGAAGTCCCTTGAATTCCAAAAGATAACCTTGGGAGACTATTTCTAGCGCCCAAGGATCCAGAACATCTCTTGCCCAAGCCTGAGCGAAGAGAGAGAGTCTGCCCCCCACCAGATCCGGTCCCGGATCGGGGGCCAACTTTTCATGCAGTCTTGGTAGCAGTGGCAGGTTTCTTGGCCTGCTTTCCCTTGTTCCAGCCTTGCATTGGTCTCCAAGCTGGCTTGGCTTGAGAAGTATTACCCTCTTGCTTAGAGGACGTAGCACCTCGGGCTGGTCCGTTTCTACGAAAGGGACGAAAAGTAGGTTTATTTTTTGCCTTGAAAGGCCGATCCTGAGGAAGGGCGTGGCCCTTACCCCCAGTGATATCAGAGATAATCTCTTTCAAGTCAGGGCCAAACAGCGTTTTCCCCTTGAAAGGAATGTTAAGTAGCTTGTTCTTGGAAGACGCATCAGCCGACCAAGATTTCAACCAAAGCGCTCTGCGCGCCACAATAGCAAACCCAGAATTCTTAGCCGCTAACCTAGCCAATTGCAAAGTGGCGTCTAGGATGAAAGAATTAGCCAATTTGAGAGCATTGATTCTGTCCATAATCTCCTCATAAGGAGGAGAATCACTATCGACCGCCTTTATCAGCTCATCGAACCAGAAACATGCGGCTGTAGCGACAGGGACAATGCATGCAATTGGTTGTAGAAGGTAACCCTGCTGAACAAACATCTTTTTAAGCAAACCTTCTAATTTTTTATCCATAGGATCTTTGAAAGCACAACTATCCTCTATGGGTATAGTGGTGCGTTTGTTTAAAGTGGAAACCGCCCCCTCGACCTTGGGGACTGTCTGCCATAAGTCCTTTCTAGGGTCGACCAAAGGAAACAATTTTTTAAATATGGGGGGAGGGACGAAAGGAATACCGGGCCTTTCCCATTCTTTATTAACAATGTCCGCCACCCGCTTGGGTATAGGAAAAGCTTCTGGGAGCCCCGGCACCTCTAGGAACTTGTCCATTTTACATAGTTTCTCTGGGATGACCAACTTGTCACAATCATCCAGAGTGGATAATACCTCCTTAAGCAGAATGCGGAGATGTTCCAACTTAAATTTAAATGCAATCACATCAGGTTCAGCCTGTTGAGAAATGTTCCCTGAATCAGTAATTTCTCCCTCAGACAAAACTTCCCTGGCCCCATCAGACTGGGTTAGGGGCCCTTCAGAGATATTAGTATCAGCGTTGCCATGCTCTTCAGTATCTAAAACAGAGCAGCCGCGCTTACGCTGACAAGTGTTCATTTGGGCTAAAATGTTTTTGACAGAATTATCCATTACAGCCGTTAATTGTTGCATAGTAAGGAGTATTGGCGCGCTAGATGTACTAGGGGCCTCCTGAGTGGGCAAGACTCGTGTAGACGAAGGAGGGAATGATGCAGTACCATGCTTACTCCCCTCACTTGAGGAATCATCTTGGGCATCATTGTCATTATCACATAAATCACATTTATTTAAATGAATAGGAATTCTGGCTTCCCCACATTCAGAACACAGTCTATCTGGTAGTTCAGACATGTTAAACAGGCATAAACTTGATAACAAAGTACAAAAAACGTTTTAAAATAAAACCGTTACTGTCACTTTAAATTTTAAACTGAACACACTTTATTACTGCAATTGCGAAAAAACATGAAGGAATTGTGCAAAATTCACCAAATTTTCACCACAGTGTCTTAAAGCCTTAAAAGTATTGCACACCAAATTTGGAAGCTTTAACCCTTAAAATAACGGAACCGGAGCCGTTTTAAACTTTAACCCCTTTACAGTCCCTGGTATCTGCTTTGCTGAGACCCAACCAAGCCCAAAGGGGAATACGATACCAAATGACGCCTTCAGAAAGTCTTTTCTAAGTGTCAGAGCTCCTCTCACATGCGACTGCATGCCATGCCTCTCAAAAACAAGTGCGCCACACCGGCGCGAAAATGAGGCTCTGCTTATGCTTTGGGAAAGCCCCTAAGGTATAAGGTGTCTAATACAGTGCCTGCCGATATTATTATATCAAAATACCCAGATAAAATGATTCCTCAAGGCTAAATATGTGTTAATAATGAATCGATTTAGCCCAAAAAAAGTCTACAGTCTTAATAAGCCCTTGTGAAGCCCTTATTTACGATCGTAATAAACATGGCTTACCGGATCCCATAGGGAAAATGACAGCTTCCAGCATTACATCGTCTTGTTAGAATGTGTCATACCTCAAGCAGCAAGAGACTGCATACTGTTCCCCCAACTGAAGTTAATTGCTCTCAACAGTCCTGTGTGGAACAGCCATGGATTTTAGTTACGGTTGCTAAAATCATTTTCCTCATACAAACAGAAATCTTCATCTCTTTTCTGTTTCTGAGTAAATAGTACATACCAGCACTATTTCAAAATAACAAACTCTTGATTGAATAATAAAACTACAGTTAAACACTAAAAAACTCTAAGCCATCTCCGTGGAGATGTTGCCTGTACAACGGCAAAGAGAATGACTGGGGTAGGCGGAGCCTAGGAGGGATCATGTGACCAGCTTTGCTGGGCTCTTTGCCATTTCCTGTTGGGGAGGAGAATATCCCACAAGTAAGGATGACGCCGTGGACCGGACACACCTATGTTGGAGAAATATTACTCTACAATTCTTTACAGACATTTTACTCTTTTGCTTAAATGACTGATTTTAACAGTAATTGTGTAACAGATAAAACCAGAACAGCGACAAATCTGAACTGAGAATAAAACAGCATAGGCTGGCTGTAACGGCACTTCACAATAATCAAACATTTGTTTTGGATGGGAGGAACTGACAATTTAACTTTCTTTTACATACTTTTTTAAAACACTGTATCGGATTTTACAAAATACCCAAACTACTTGCTTTATAGAAAACTCAAATCAATTGAAATGCTTTTGTTATGTCTATGTCACTACCTACGCTATGCGACCATATGGTTATTTCAAAACAAACACTGCAAAAACGTAACCCCTCAGTCACACACATATACAGTAGTAGGGGCTGCACTGTGGGCGAGCATTTGGGTTACATAAGTGGGTGTATGATGATAAGTTACAGTAAAACTGAAGGCTGGTGGAGCGTGAGCAAAAGCTGAGCACCATATTCTTACTTCTGTTCTGCGCCATTATAGCCAATCAGGAGACAGTGGCTACTATTTACAGATGCACGTGTTGTGTTTCGTTACAACTATAAATACATAGTGATCTGCTAAAGCCAGGAATAGTAGTAGACCGATATACTATTTAGTAAAATTCAGTCTTTTACCCACCGCTATAAGATTAGTCTTTTCCTCTTCTGTACATTTACTGCCTATAAAACCCTGATCCTTTTCATTCACAGCGTCATATGCTTGTAACCCAGTACAACAGCCTGCCTGTCTTACTGATATAAGCCCTTTATTTTACAGAAGAAGCAGGCTTGTGCATTATTTTACAGAAGAAGAAGCAGGCTTGTGCACTATTTTACAGAAGAAGAAGCAGGCTTGTGCATTATTTTACAGAAGAAGAAGCAGGCTTGTGCATTATTTTACAGAAGAAGAAGCAGGCTTGTGCATTATTTTACAGAAGAAGAAGAAGCAGGCTTGTGCATTATTTTACAGAAGAAGAAGAAGAAGCAGGCTTGTGCATTATTTTACAGAAGAAGCAGGCTTGTGCATTATTTTACAGAAGAAGCAGGCTTGTGCATTATTTTACAGAAGAAGCAGGCTTGTGCACTATTTAAAGAAGAAGAAGCAGGCTTGTGCATTATTTTACAGAAGAAGAAGCAGGCTTGTGCATTATTTTACAGAAGAAGAAGCAGGCTTGTGCATTATTTTACTTGTGCATTATTTTACAGAAGAAGAAGCAGGCTTGTGCACTATTTTACAGAGGAAGAAGCAGGCTTGTGCATTATTTTACAGAAGAAGAAGCAGGCTTGTGCATTATTTTATAGAAGAAGAAGCAGGCTTGTGCATTATTTTATAGAAGAAGAAGCAGGCTTGTGCATTATTTTACAGAAGAAGCAGGATTGTGCATTATTTTACAGAAGAAGAAGCAGGCTTGTGCATTATTTTACAGAAGAAGAAGCAGGCTTGTGCATTATTTTACAGAAGAAGAAGCAGGCTTGTGCATTATTTTACAGAAGAAGAAGCAGGCTTGTGCATTATTTTACAGAAGAAGCAGGCTTGTGCATTATTTTACAGAAGAAGCAGGCTTGTGCATTATTTTACAGAAGAAGCAGGCTTGTGCACTATTTTACAGAAGAAGAAGCAGGCTTGTGCATTATTTTACAGAAGAAGAAGCAAGCTTGTGCATTATTTTACAGAAGAAGAAGCAGGCTTGTGCACTATTTTACAGAAGAAGAAGCAGGCTTGTGCGTTATTTTACAGAAGAAGCAGGCTTGTGCATTATTTTACTTGTGCATTATTTTACAGAAGAAGAAGCAGGCTTGTGCATTATTTTACAGAAGAAGAAGCAGGCTTGTGCATTATTTTACAGAAGAAGAAGCAGGCTTGTGCACTATTTTACAGAAGAAGCAGGCTTGTGCATTATTTTACAGAAGAAGAAGCAGGCTTGTGCATTATTTTACAGAAGAAGCAGGCTTGTGCATTATTTTACAGAAGAAGAAGCAGGCTTGTGCACTATTTTACAGAAGAAGAAGTAGGCTTGTGCACTATTTTACAGAAGAAGAAGCAGGCTTGTGTACTATTTTACAGAAGAAGCAGGCTTGTGCATTATTTTACAGAAGAAGTAGGCTTGTGCATTATTTTACAGAAGAAGTAGGCTTGTGCATTATTTTACAGAAGAAGAAGCAGGCTTGTGCATTATTTTACAGAAGAAGAAGCAGGCATTTGCATTATTTTACAGAAGAAGCAGGCTTGTGCATTATTTTACAGGAGAAGAAGAAGAAGAAGAAGTAGGCTTGTGCATTATTTTAAAGAAGAAGAAGAAGAAGAAGAAGCAGGCTTGTGCATTATTTTACAGAAGAAGTAGGCTTGTGCATTATTTTACAGAAGAAGAAGCAGGCTTGTGCATTATTTTACAGAAGAAGAAGCAGGCTTGTGCATTATTTTACAGAAGAAGAAGCAGGCTTGTGCATTATTTTACAGAAGAAGAAGCAGGCTTGTGCATTATTTTACAGAAGAAGAAGCAGGCTTGTGCATTATTTTACAGAAGAAGAAGCAAGCTTGTGCATTATTTTACAGAAGAAGAAGCAGGCTTGTGCATTATTTTACAGAAGAAGAAGCAGGCTTGTGCATTATTTTACAGAAGAAGCAGGCTTGTGCATTATTTTACAGAAGAAGAAGCAGGCTTGTGCATTATTTTACAGAAGAAGCAGGCTTGTGCATTATTTTACAGAAGAAGAAGCAGGCTTGTGCATTATTTTACAGAAGAAGAAGCAGGCTTGTGCATTATTTTACAGAAGAAGCAGGCTTGTGCATTATTTTACAGAAGAAGAAGCAGGCTTGTGCATTATTTTACAGAAGAAGAAGCAGGCTTGTGCATTATTTTACAGAAGAAGAAGCAGGCTTGTGCATTATTTTATAGAAGAAGAAGCAGGCTTGTGCATTATTTTACAGAAGAAGAAGCAGGCTTGTGCATTATTTTACAGAAGAAGAAGCAGGCTTGTGCATTATTTTACAGAAGAAGAAGCAGGCTTGTGCATTATTTTACAGAAGAAGAAGCAGGCTTGTGCATTATTTTACAGAAGAAGAAGCAGGCATGTGCATTATTTTACAGAAGAAGAAGCAGGCTTGTGCATTATTTTACAGAAGAAGAAGCAGGCTTGTGCATTATTTTACAGAAGAAGAAGCAGGCTTGTGCATTATTTTACAGAAGAAGAAGCAGGCTTGTGCATTATTTTACAGAAGAAGCAGCAGGCGTGTGCATTATTTTACAGAAGAAGCAGGCTTGTGCATTATTTGACAGAAGTAGTAGGCTTGTGCATTATTTTACAGAAGAAGTAGGCGTGTGCATTATTTGACAGAAGAAGTAGGCGTGTGCATTATTTGACAGAAGAAGTAGGCGTGTGCATTATTTTACAGAAGTAGTAGGCTTGTGCATTATTTTACAGAAGTAGTAGGCTTGTGCATTATTTTACAGAAGTAGTAGGCTTGTGCATTATTTTACATAAGTAGTAGGCTTGTGCATTATTTTACAGAAGTAGTAGGCTTGTGCATTATTTTACAGAAGTAGTAGGCTTGTGCATTATTTTACAGAAGTAGTAGGCTTGTGCATTATTTTACAGAAGTAGTAGGCTTGTGCATTATTTTACAGAAGTAGGCTTGTGCATTATTTTACAGAAGTAGTAGGCTTGTGCATTATTTTACAGAAGAAGTAGGCTTGTGCATTATTTTACAGAAGTAGTAGGCTTGTGCATTATTTTACAGAAGAAGTAGGCTTGTGCATTATTTTACAGAAGTAGGCGTGTGCATTATTTGACAGAAGAAGTAGGCGTGTGCATTATTTGACAGAAATAGTAGGCTTGTGCATTATTTGACAGAAGTAGTAGGCTTGTGCAGTATTTTACAGAAGAAGTAGGCTTGTGCATTATTTTACAGAAGTAGGCGTGTGCATTATTTGACAGAAGAAGTAGGCGTGTGCATTATTTGACAGAAGTAGTAGGCTTGTGCATTATTTGACAGAAGTAGTAGGCATGTGCAGTATTTTACAGAAAAAGTAGGCTTGTGCATTATTTTACAGAAGTAGGCGTGTGCATTATTTGACAGAAGAAGTAGGCGTGTGCATTATTTGACAGAAGTAGTAGGCTTGTGCATTATTTGACAGAAGAAGTAGGCTTGTGCAGTATTTGACAGAAGAAGCAGGCTTGTGCATTATTTGACAGAAGAAGTAGGCGTGTGCATTATTTGACAGAAGAAGTAGGCTTGTGCATTATTTGACAGAAGAAGTAGGCTTGTGCATTATTTGACAGAAGAAGTAGGCGTGTGCCTTATTTTACAGAAGAAGTAGGCTTGTGCATTATTTGACAGAAGAAGTAGGCTTGTGCATTATTTTACAGAAGAAGTAGGCGTGTGCATTATTTTACAGAAGAAGTAGGCTTGTGCATTATTTTACAGAAGTAGTAGGCTTGTGCATTATTTGACAGAAGTAGGCTTGTGCATTATTTGACAGAAGAAGTAGGCGTGTGCATTATTTGACAGAAGAAGTAGGCTTGTGCATAATTTGACAGAAGAAGTAGGCGTGTGCATTATTTGACAGAAGAAGTAGGCTTGTGCATAATTTGACAGAAGTAGGCTTGTGCATCATTTTACAGAAGAAGTAGGCGTGTGCATTATTTTACAGAAGTAGTAGGCTTGTGCATAATTTGACAGAAGTAGGCTTGTGCATTATTTGACAGAAGAAGTAGGCGTGTGCATTATTTGACAGAAGAAGTAGGCTTGTACAGTATTTTACAGAAGAAGCAGGCTTGTGCATTATTTGACAGAAGAAGTAGGCTTGTGCATTATTTGACAGAAGAAGTAGGCTTGTGCATTATTTGACAGAAGAAGTAGGCTTGTGCATTATTTGACAGAAGAAGTAGGCTTGTGCATTATTTGACAGAAGAAGTAGGCTTGTGCATTATTTGACAGAAGTAGGCTTGTGCATTATTTTACAGAAGTAGTAGGTTTGTGCAGTATTTTACAGAAGAAGTAGGCGTGTGCATTATTTGACAGAAGAAGTAGGCTTGTGCATTATTTTACAGAAGAAGTAGGCTTGTGCATTATTTGACAGAAGTAGGTTTGTGCATTATTTTACAGAAGTAGTAGGCTTGTGCAGTATTTTACAGAAGAAGTAGGCGTGTGCATTATTTGACAGAAGAAGTAGGCGTGTGCATTATTTTACAGAAGAAGTAGGCTTGTGCATTATTTGACAGAAGAAGTAGGCGTGTGCATTATTTGACAGAAGAAGTAGGCGTGTGCATTATTTTACAGAAGAAGTAGGCTTGTTCATTATTTGACAGAAGAAGTAGGCTTGTGCAGTATTTTACAGAAGAAGTAGGCGTGTGCATTATTTGACAGAAGAAGTAGGCGTGTGCATTATTTTACAGAAGAAGTAGGCTTGTGCATTATTTGACAGAAGAAGTAGGCGTGTGCATTATTTGACAGAAGAAGTAGGCGTGTGCATTATTTTACAGAAGAAGTAGGTTTGTGCATTATTTTACAGAAGTAGTAGGCGTGTGCATTATTTGACAGAAGAAGTAGGCGTGTGCATTATTTTACAGAAGAAGTAGGCTTGTGCATTATTTGACAGAAGAAGTAGGCGTGTGCATTATTTGACAGAAGAAGTAGGCGTGTGCATTATTTTACAGAAGAAGTAGGCTTGTGCATTATTTGACAGAAGAAGTAGGCGTGTGCATTATTTGACAGAAGAAGTAGGCGTGTGCATTATTTTACAGAAGAAGTAGGTTTGTGCATTATTTTACAGAAGTAGTAGGCGTGTGCATTATTTGACAGAAGAAGTAGGCGTGTGCATTATTTTACAGAAGAAGTAGGCTTGTGCATTATTTGACAGAAGAAGTAGGCGTGTGCATTATTTGACAGAAGAAGTAGGCGTGTGCATTATTTTACAGAAGAAGTAGGCTTGTGCATTATTTGACAGAAGAAGTAGGCGTGTGCATTATTTGACAGAAGAAGTAGGCGTGTGCATTATTTGACAGAAGAAGTAGGCTTGTGCATTATTTGACAGAAGAAGTAGGCGTGTGCATTATTTGACAGAAGAAGTAGGCTTGTGCATTATTTGACAGAAGAAGTAGGCGTGTGCAT
This sequence comes from Bombina bombina, assembly GCF_027579735.1. Classification (NCBI taxonomy): domain Eukaryota; kingdom Metazoa; phylum Chordata; class Amphibia; order Anura; family Bombinatoridae; genus Bombina; species Bombina bombina. The sequence goes on from NC_069502.1 coordinate 1,202,037,434, forward strand.
TATTTGACAGAAGAAGTAGGCGTGTGCATTATTTGACAGAAGAAGTAGGCTTGTGCATTATTTGACAGAAGAAGTAGGCGTGTGCATTATTTTACAGAAGAAGTAGGCTTGTGCATTATTTGACAGAAGAAGTAGGCTTGTGCATTATTTTACAGAAGAAGTAGGCGTGTGCATTATTTTACAGAAGAAGTAGGCTTGTGCATAATTTGACAGAAGTAGGCTTGTGCATTATTTTACAGAAGAAGTAGGTGTGTGCATTATTTTACAGAAGAAGTAGGCTTGTGCATTATTTTACAGAAGAAGTAGGCTTGTGCATAATTTGACAGAAGAAGTAGGCTTGTGCATAATTTGACAGAAGTAGGCTTGTGCATTATTTGACAGAAGTAGTAGGCTTGTGCAGTATTTTACAGAAGAAGTAGGCGTGTGCATTATTTGACAGAAGAAGTAGGCTTGTGCAGTATTTTACAGAAGAAGCAGGCTTGTGCATTATTTTACAGAAGTAGTAGGCTTGTGCATTATTTTACAGAAGTAGTAGGCTTGTGCATTATTTGACAGAAGAAGTAGGCGTGTGCATTATTTGACAGAAGAAGTAGGCGTGTGCATTATTTTACAGAAGTAGTAGGCGTGTGCATTATTTGACAGAAGTAGGCGTGTGCATTATTTGACAGAAGTAGTAGGCTTGTGCAGTATTTTACAGAAGTAGTAGGCTTGTGCAGTATTTTACAGAAGTAGTAGGCTTGTGCAGTATTTTACAGAATTAGTAGGCTTGTGCATTATTTTACAGAAGTAGTAGGCTTGTGCATTATTTTACAGAAGTAGGCGTGTGCATTATTTGACAGAAGTAGGCGTGTGCATTATTTGACAGAAGTAGGCGTGTGCATTATTTGACAGAAGTAGTAGGCTTGTGCAGTATTTTACAGAAGTAGTAGGCTTGTGCAGTATTTTACAGAAGTAGTAGGCTTGTGCAGTATTTTACAGAATTAGTAGGCTTGTGCAGTATTTTACAGAAGTAGTAGGCTTGTGCATTATTTTCCTATAACCCATAGGCAACGAGTAACCCATATTCCTATACCCTATTACGACAACATTACAGATAAGTCACACACAGGGTAAAGAATGACTCGGTGTGTAAGGTATAAAACATTATATTGAGGCAATAACACACAATTGTATCATTGGGAACACATGAAGAGCAACAACGTTATCAGCCTCTAATTAGGCGCATTAACAAGCTGAACATGCAGCAGTATATGCATCAGCAGGTCACCAGCAGCATTTATTTGCATATGTATAACTTACATTAGCACTTACACAAATCAGTGGCGGCTGGTATCACACAGTATCACACAGTATCACACAGTAGGCACAAACATCACACAGTATCACACAGTAGGCACAAACATCACACAGTATCACACAGTAGGCACAAACATCACACAGTATCACACAGTAGGCACAAACATATCACACAGTATCACACAGTAGGCACAAACATCACACAGTATCACACAGTAGGCACAAACATCACACAGTATCACACAGTAGGCACAAACATCACACAGTATCACACAGTAGGCACAAACATATCACACAGTATCACACAGTAGGCACAAACATATCACACAGTATCACACAGTAAGCACAAACATATCACACAGTATCACACAGTAAGCACAAACATATCACACAGTAAGCACAAACATATCACACAGTAAGCACAAACATATCACACAGTAAGCACAGACATATCACACAGTAGGTACAAACATATCACACAGTATCACACAGTAGGCACAAACATCACACAGTATAACACAGTAGGCACAAACATATCACACAGTATCACACAGTAAGCACAAACATATCACACAGTATCACACAGTAAGCACAAACATATCACACAGTAGGCACAAACATCACACAGTATCACACAGTAGGCACAAACATCACACAGTATCACACAGTAGGCACAAACATATGACACAGTATCACACAGTAGGCACAAACATATGACACAGTATCACACAGTAGGCACAAACATATCACACAGTAAGCACAAACATATCACACAGTAAGCACAGACATATCACACAGTAGGTACAAACATATCACACAGTAGGCACAAACATATCACACAGTAGGCACAAACATATCACACAGTATCACACAGTAGGCACAAACATATCACACAGTAAGCACAAACATATCACACAGTAGGCACAAACATATCACACAGTAGGCACAAACATATCACACAGTAGGCACAAACATATCACACAGTAGGCACAAACATATCACACAGTAGGCACAAACATATCACACAGTAGGCACAAACATATCACACAGTATCACACAGTAGGCACAAACATATCACACAGTAAGCACAAACATATCACACAGTAGGCACAAACATATCACACAGTATCACACAGTAGGCACAAACATATCACACAGTATCACACAGTAGGCACAAACATATCACACAGTATCACACAGTAGGTACAAACATATCACACAGTAAGCACAAACATATCACACAGTAGGCACAAACATATCACACAGTAGGCACAAACATATCACACAGTAGGCACAAACATATCACACAGTAGGCACAAACATATCACACAGTAAGCACAAACATATCACACAGTATCACACAGTAGGTACAAACATATCACACAGTATCACACAGTAGGTACAAACATATCACACAGTAGGCACAAACATATCACACAGTAGGCACAAACATATCACACAGTAGCACACAGTAGGCACAAACATATCACACAGTATCACACAGTAGGTACAAACATATCACACAGTATCACACAGTATCACACAGTAAGCACAAACATATCACACAGTAGGCACAAACATATCACACAGTAGGCACAAACATATCACACAGTATCACACAGTAAGCACAAACATATCACACAGTAGGCACAAACATATCACACAGTAGGCACAAACATATCACACAGTATCACAGTAGGCACAAACATATCACACAGTATCACACAGTAAGCACAAACATATCACACAGTATCACACAGTAAGCACAAACATATCACACAGTATCACACAGTAAGCACAAACATATCACACAGTATCACACAGTAAGCACAAACATATCACACAGTATCACACAGTAAGCACAAACATATCACACAGTATCACACAGTAAGCACAAACATATCACACAGTAGGCACAAACATATCACACAGTATCACACAGTATCACACAGTAAGCACAAACATATCACACAGTAGGCACAAACATATCACACAGTAGGCACAAACATATCACACAGAAGGCACAAACATATCACACAGTATCACACAGTAGGTACAAACATATCACACAGTAGGCACAAACATATCACACAGTAGGCACAAACATATCACACAGTATCACACAGTAAGCACAAACATATCACACAGTAGGCACAAACATATCACACAGTAGGCACAAACATATCACACAGTATCACACAGTAGGCACAAACATATCACACAGTATCACACAGTAGGCACAAACATATCACACAGTAGGCACAAACATATCACACAGTATCACACAGTAGGTACAAACATATCACACAGTATCACACAGTAGGTACAAACATATCACACAGTGTCACACAGTATCACACAGTAGGTACAAACATATCACACAGTATCACACAGTAGGCACAAACATATCACACAGTATCACACAGTAGGTACAAACATATCACACAGTGTCACACAGTAAGCACAAACATATCACACAGTATAACACAGTAGGCACAAACATATCACACAGTATCACACAGTAGGCACAAACATATCACACAGTAGGTACAAACATATCACACAGTAGGCACAAACATATCACACAGTATCACACAGTAGGTACAAACATATCACACAGTAGGCACAAACATATCACACAGTATCACACAGTAGGCACAAACATATCACACAGTATCACACAGTAGGTACAAACATATCACACAGTAGGTACAAACATATCACACAGTATCACACAGTATCACACAGTATCACAGAGTATCACACAGTATCACACAGTAAGCACAAACATCACACAGTATCACACAGTAGGCACAAACATATCACACAGTATAACACAGTAGGCACAAACATATCACACAGTATCACACAGTAGGTACAAACATATCACACAGTATCACACAGTAAGCACAAACATATCACACAGTATCACACAGTAGGCACAAACATATCACACAGTATCACACAGTAGGCACAAACATATCACACAGTATCACACAGTAGGCACAAACATATCACACAGTAGGCACAAACATATCACACAGTATCACACAGTAGGCACAAACATATCACACAGTATCACACAGTAGGCAAAAACATATCACACAGTAGGCACAAACATATCACACAGTATCACACAGTAGGTACAAACATATCACACAGTAAGCACAAACATATCACACAGTATCACACAGTAAGCACAAACATATCACACAGTATCACACAGTAGGCACAAACATATCACAAAGTATCACACAGTAGGCACAAACATATCACACAGTATCACACAGTAGGTACAAACATATCACACAGTATCACACAGTAAGCACAAACATATCACACAGTATCACACAGTAGGCACAAACATATCACAAAGTATCACACAGTAAGCACAAACATATCACACAGTATCACACAGTAAGCACAAACATATCACACAGTATCACACAGTAAGCACAAACATATCACACAGTATCACACAGTAGGTACAAACATATCACACAGTATCACACAGTAGGTACAAACATATCACACAGTATCACACAGTAGGCACAAACATATCACACAGTATCACACAGTAGGCACAAACATCACACAGTATCACACAGTATGTACAAACATATCACACAGTAAGCACAAACATATCACACAGTATCACTCAGTAAGCACAAACATCACACAGTATCACACAGTATGTACAAACATATCACACAGTAAGCACAAACATATCACACAGTAGGCACAAACATATCACACAGTATCACACAGTAGGCACAAACATATCACACAGTATCACACAGTAGGTACAAACATATCACACAGTATCACTCAGTAGGTACAAACATATCACACAGTATCACACAGTAGGCACAAACATATCACACAGTATCACACAGTAGGCACAAACATATCACATAGTATCACTCAGTAAGCACAAACATCACACAGTATCACACAGTATGCACAAACATATCACACAGTAGGCACAAACATATCACACAGTAGGCACAAACATATCACACAGTAGGCACAAACATATCACACAGTAGGCACAAACATATCACACAGTAGGCACAAACATATCACACAGTAGGCACAAACATATCACACAGTAGGCACAAACATATCACACACATATCACACAGTAAGCACAAACATATCACACAGTATCACACAGTAGGCACAAACATATCACACAGTATCACACAGTAGGCACAAACATATCACACAGTATCACACAGTAGGCACAAACATATCACACAGTAGGCACAAACATATCACACAGTAGGCACAAACATATCACACAGTATCACACAGTAGGCACAAACATATCACACAGTATCACACAGTAGGCACAAACATATCACACAGTAGGCACAAACATATCACACAGTAGGCACAAACATATCACACAGTAGGCACAAACATATCACACAGTATCACACAGTAGGTACAAACATATCACACAGTATCACACAGTAAGCACAAACATATCACACAGTATCACACAGTAGGCACAAACATATCACACAGTAGGCACAAACATATCACACAGTATCACACAGTAGGCACAAACATATCACACAGTATCACACAGTAAGCACAAACATATCACACAGTATCACACAGTAAGCACAAACATATCACACAGTAGGCACAAACATATCACACAGTATCACACAGTAAGCACAAACATATCACACAGTATCACACAGTAAGCACAAACATATCACACAGTAGGCACAAACATATCACACAGTATCACACAGTAAGCACAAACATATCACACAGTATCACACAGTAAGCACAAACATATCACACAGTAAGCACAAACATATCACACAGTAGGCACAAACATATGACACAGTAGGCACAAACATATGACACAGTAGGCACAAACATATCACACAGTAGGCACAAACATATCACACAGTAGGCACAAACATATGACACAGTAGGCACAAACATATCACACAGTAGGTACAAACATATCACACAGTATCACACAGTAACACACAGTAGGCACAAACATATCACACAGTATCACACAGTAAGCACAAACATATCACACAGTATCACACAGTAAGCACAAACATATCACACAGTATCACACAGTAGGCACAAACATATCACACAGTAGGCACAAACATATGACACAGTAGGCACAAACATATCACACAGTAGGTACAAACATATCACACAGTATCACACAGTATCACACAGTAAGCACAAACATATCACACAGTATCACACAGTAGGTACAAACATATCACACAGTATAACACAGTAGGCACAAACATATCACACAGTATCACACAGTAGGCACAAACATATCACACAGTATCACACAGTAGGCACAAACATATGACACAGTAGGCACAAACATATCACACAGTATCACACAGTAGGCACAAACATATCACACAGTATCACACAGTAGGCACAAACATATCACACAGTAGGCACAAACATATGACACAGTAGGCACAAACATATCACACAGTATCACACAGTAGGCACAAACATATCACACAGTATCACACAGTAGGCACAAACATATCACACAGTAGGCACAAAGATATCACACAGTATCACACAGTAGGCACAAACATATCACACAGTATCACACAGTAGGCACAAACATATCACACAGTAGGCACAAACATATCACACAGTATCACACAGTAGGCACAAACATATCACACAGTAAGCACAAACATATCACACAGTAAGCACAAACATATCACACAGTAGGCACAAACATATCACACAGTATCACACAGTAGGCACAAACATATCACACAGTAAGCACAAACATATCACACAGTAGGCACAAACATATCACACAGTATCACACAGTAGGCACAAACATATCACACAGTATCACACAGTAGGCACAAACATATCACACAGTATCACACAGTAGGCACAAACATATCACACAGTAGGCACAAACATAGCTACATGATCTCTCTGAGCAGGTCTGGCATTTCAGAGGGTGAGCAGAGCATATGTACATATGTTGCAGGAGCTAACTTTTACTGAAGCATTTTTCCAATACATATGTGTTACACAACTGCTTGTAATCAAAACTGATCCTTTTTATGGCCCTTAAAGGGATGCCCTGCAAAAGATCTACATCTTTCAAAAGCATTAAACTTCCATTTTCTCCTCAGTTCTGTTAACAGAATGGGTCTCAGTTAGACAACACCTTCCAGTGATGAGTAGATTCACCTCACTCCATCTTAGAGGCCCAAAAAAAAAAAAAAAAAAAAGAGGATTCAGGTTACATGGGATGTAGTTAAAGCTCTGGAATGTTGAAGTCTCCACATAGTGGACTGGGGGGGGGGAGTAATTCCCACAAAATGTCTTGTGGACTCTCACCATCTGATGAAAATGTCACCTGTTAGCAAAAAAATTTTTTAGCTGTGGGCTGCTGTAGCAGCTAAGAACGGCGAACGGTTAAAACAAATAAAGGAGCTTTCTACATGAAATATCGTATACTTCATGAATGAAAGTCCTCTTTATTTGTTTCAATAGTCAATCCTAGCGTTTGTATAACTTTAAAGGGACAGTCTACTTCAAAAACAGAATTTATGCGTACCTGATAAATTACTTTCTCTTGTGGTGTATCCAGTCCACGGGTTCATCCTTTACTTGTGGGATATTCTCCTTCCTAACAGGAAGTGGCAAAGAGAGCACACAGCAGAGCTGTCCATATAGCTCCCCCTCTAGCTCCACCCCCCAGTCATTCGACCGAAGGTTAGGAAGAAAAAGGAGAAACCATAGGTTGCAGTGGTGACTGTAGTTTAAACAAAAAATCTACCTGACTAATAGCCAGGGTGGGCCGTGGACTGGATACACCACAAGAGAAAGTAATTTATCAGGTAAGCATAAATTCTGTTTTCTCTTGTAAGGTGTATCCAGTCCACGGGTTCATCCTTTACTTGTGGGATACCAATACCAAAGCTTTAGGACACGGATGAAGGGAGGGAACAAGACAGGTACCTTAAACGGAAGGCACCACTTTATCTGCATGGAACACCAAGTAAGGTGAGTCACACTGTAAAGCAGATAGCTCTGAAACTCTTCGTGCAGAAGAGATAGCTACCAAAAACAAAACTTTCCAAGATAAAAGCTTAATATCTATGGAATGTAAAGGTTCAAACGGAACCCCTTGCAGAACTGAAAGAACTAAATTCAGACTCCATGGCAGAGCCACAGGTCTATAAACAGGCTTGATTCTGACTAAAGCCTGAGTAAACGCTTGAACGTCTGGTACCTCCGCCAGACGTTTGTGTAAAAGAATAGACAAAGCAGATATCTGTCTATCCTTTATTTGTGGGATACCAATACCAAAGCTTTAGGATACGGATGAAGGGAGGGAACAAGACAGGTACCTTAAACGGAAGGCACCACTGCTTGTAAAACCTTTCTCCCAAAAATAGCCTCCGAAGAAGCAAAAGTATCGAATTTGTAAAATTTGGCAAAAGTATGCAACGAAGACCAAGTCGCTGCCTTACAAATCTGTTCAACAGAAGCCTCATTTTTAAAAGCCCATGTGGAAGCCACTGCTCTGGTAGAATGAGCAGTAATTCTTTCAGGAGGCTGCTGGCCAGCAGTCTCATAGGCCTAACGGATTATGCTTTTCAGCCAAAAGGAAAGAGAGGTAGCAGTCACCTTCTGACCTCTCCTCTTACCAGAAAAGATAACAAACAATGAAGTTGTTTGTCTGAAATCCTTAGTTGCTTGTAAATAGAACTTTAAATCACGAACCACATCAAGACTGTGTAACAGACGTTCCTTCTTCGAAGAAGGATTAGGACACAGAGAAGGAACAACAATTTCCTGGTTAATATTCTTATTAGACACAACCTTAGGAAGAAAACCGGGTTTGGTACGCAAAACTACCTTATCTGCATGGAACACCAAGTAAGGTGAATCCCACTGTAAAGCAGATAACTCTGAAACTCTTCGAGCAGAAGAGATAGCTACCAAAAACAAAACTTTCCAAGATAAAAGCTTAATATCTATGGAATGTAAAGGTTCAAACGGAACCCCTTGCAGAACTGAAAGAACTAAATTCAGACTCCATGGCGGAGCCACAGGTCTATAAACAGGCTTGATGCTGACTAAAGCCTGAGTAAACGCTTGAACGTCTGGTACCTCCGCCAGACGTTTGTGTAAAAGAATAGACAAAGCAGATATCTGTCCTTTTAAGGAACTAGCGGATAATCCTTTCTCCAATCCATCTTGGAGAAAAGACAATATCCTGGGAATCCTAATCTTACTCCATGAGTAAACCTTGGATTCGCACCAACAAAGATATTTTCTCCAAATCTTATGGTAGATTTTCCCGGTGACAGGCTTTCGAGCCTGAATCAGGGTATCGATAACCGACTCAGAGACACCACGCTTAGATAGAATTAGGCGTTCAATCTCCAAGCAGTCAGACGCAGAAAAATTAGATTTGGATGTTTGAAAGGACCCTGAAGTAGAAGGTCCTGCCTCATTGGCAGAGTCCATGGTGAAACGGATGACATGTCCACTAGGTCTGCATACCAGGTCCTGCGTGGCCACGCAGGCGCTATTAGAATCACTGATGCCCTCTCCTGCTTGATTCTGGCAACCAGACGAGGAAGGAGAGGAAACAGTGGAAACACATAGGCCAGATTGAAGGACCAAGGTGCTGCTAGAGCATCTATCAACACCGCCTGGGGATCCCGGGACATGGACCCATAAAGAGGAAGTTTTGCATTCTGACGGGACGCCGTCAGATCCAATTCTGGAGTGCCCCATAACCGAGTCAGCTGGGCAAATATCTCCGGGTGGAGTTCCCACTCCCCCGGATGAAAAGTCTGACGACTTAGAAAATCCGCCTCCCAGTTGTCTACTCCTGGGATGTGTATTGCTGAGAGGTGGCAAGAGTGATCCTCCGCCCACCTGATTATTTTGGTTACTTCCATCATTGCTAGGGGACTCCTTGTTCCCCCTTGATGGTTGATGTAAGCTACAGTTGTGATGTTGTCCGACTGAAATCTGATGAATTTGGCCGCAGTTAGCTGAGGCCATGCCTGAAGAGCGTTGAATATCGCCCTCAGTTCCAGAATGTTTATCGGGAGAAGAGCTTCTTCCCGAGACCATAGGCCCTGAGCTTTCAGGGAGTCCCAGACTGCACCCCAGCCCAACAGACTGGCGTCGGTCGTTACGATGATCCACTCTGGTCTGCGGAAACACATTCCCTGAGACAGGTGATCCTGAGACAACCACCAGAGAAGAGAATCTCTGGTCCCCTGGTCCAACTGTATTTGAGGAGACAAATCTGCATAATCCCCATTCCACTGTTTGAGCATGCATAGTTGCAGTGGTCTGAGGTGTATCCGTGCAAAAGGGACTATGTCCATTGCCGCTACCATTAGTCCGATTGTCTCCATGCACTGAGCTACAGACGGCCGAGGAATGGAATGAAGAGCTCGGCAAGTAGTTAAGAGTTTTAACTTTCTGACCTCCGTCAGAAATATTTTCATTTCTACCGAGTCTATTAGGGATCCTAGGAATGGAACTCTTGTGAGGGGGGAGAGAGAACTGTTTTTGATGTTCACCTTCCACCCGTGAGACCTCAGAAAGGCCAATACAATCTCCGTGTGAGACTTGGCTCTTTGGAAAGTCGATGCCTGAATTAAGATGTCGTCTAGGTAAGGCGCCACTGCTATGCCCCGCGTTCTTAGAACCGCCAAGAGGGACCCTAGCACCTTTGTGAAAATTCTGGGAGCAGTGGCCAACCCGAAAGGAAGAGCCACAAACTGATAATGCTTGTCCAGAAAGGCGAACCCGAGAAACTGGTGATAATCTTTGTGGATAGGAATGTGCAGATACGCATCCTTTAGATCCACGGTAGTCATATATTGACCCTCCTGGATCATTGGTAGGATTGTCCGAATGGTCTCCATCTTGAATCCAGGATTGGTCTGAAAGTTCCTTCTTTTTTGGGAACCACAAACAGGTTTGAGTAAAACCCCAGCCCTTGTTCCACAAATGGAACTGGGTGGATCACTCCCATTGTATGTAGGTCTTCTACACAGCGTAAGAACGCCTCTTTCTTTGTCATGTCTGTAGACAGACGAGAAATATGGAACCTTCCCCTTGGAGGGGAGTCCGTGAATTCTAAAAGATACCCCTGGGATACAATCTCTAAGGCCCAGGGATCGTGTACATCTCTTGCCCAGGCCTGAGCGAAGAGAGAGAGTCTGCCCCCTACTAGATCCGGTCCCAGATCTGGGGCTACCCCATCATGCTGTCTTGGAGGCAGCTGCAGGCTTCTTGGCCTGTTTACCCTTGTTCCAGCCCTGGAAAGTTTTCCAGGCTGCCCTGGGTTGTGAAGTGTTACCCTCTTGCTTTGCAGCAGGGGAGGATGAAGCGAGACCGCTCCTGAAATTTCGAAAGGAACGAAAATTATTTTATTTATTCTTTGTCTTAAAGGACTTGTCCTGAGGGAGAGCATGGCCTTTTCCCCCAGTGATTTCTGAGATAATCTCTTTCAATTCAGGCCCGAAAAGGGTCTTTCCTTTGAAAGGGATGTTCAGTAGTTTGGATTTTGACGACATATCGGCCGACCAGGATTTTAGCCATAGCGCCCTGCGCGCCAGAATGGCGAAACCTTAATTCTTTGCCGCTAACTTAGCTAGTTGGAAAACGGCATCTGTGATAAAAGAATTAGCCAGCTTAAGAGCCTTAATTCTGTCCATAGTGTCCGCATATGAGGTCTCCGTCTGGAGCGCATCTTCCAGTGCCTCGAACCAGAAAGCAGCTGCAGTAGTTACAGGAACCATTCACGCTATAGGTTGGAGAAGAAAACCTTGTTGAACAAAAATTTTCTTAAGTAAACTCTCTCATTGTTTATCCATAGGGTCTTTAAAAGCACAACTGTCCTCAATTGGTATAGTTGTGCATTTAGCAAGTGAAGAAACAGCCCCCTCCACCTTAGGGACCGTCTGCCACGAGTCCCGCATGGTGTCAGATATGGGGAACATTTTCTTAAAAACAGGAGGGGGAACAAACGGAATACCTGGTCTATCCCACTCCCTAGTTACTATATCCGCAATCCTCTTAGGGACCGGGAACACATCAGTGTAAACAGGAACTTCTAGGTACTTGTCCATTTTACACAATTTCTCTGGAACCACCAAAGGGTCGCAGTCATCCAGAGTAACTAATACCTACCTGAGCAATAAGCGGAGGTGTTCTAGTTTAAATTTAAAAGCCAACGTATCTGAGTCTGTCTGAGGAGCAACCTTTCCTGAATCGGAAATTTCTCCCTCAGACGGCACATCCCTCGCCCCCATTTCAGAGCGTTGTGAGTGTATATCGGATATGGCTACCAAAGCGTCAGAATGCTCAGAATCTGTTCTTAAAACAGAGCTATCACGCTTTGCAGGTAACACGGGCAGTTTAGATAAAAACACAGAGGGTATTATCCATTACTGACGCCAAATCTTGCAAGGTAAAAGAGTTAGACGCATTAGAGGTGCTAGGCGTCACTTGAGCGGGCGTAACTGGTTGTGACACTTGGGGAGAGGTTAACGGGCTAACCTCATTACCTTCTGTCTGAGAATCATCTTGGAATACATTTTTAAGTGCAACAATATGTTCTTTATAGTGTATAGACATATCAGTACAAGTGGGACACATTCTGAGAGGGGGTTCCACCATGGCTTCTAAACACATTGATTTTCCTTAGTGTCAGACATGTTTAACAGACTAGTAGTAAGACAAACAGGCTTAGAAATCACTTTAATCAAGTAAAAACACACTTTGCAAAAAAAGTTACTGTGCCTTTAAGAGATAAAAAAGGCACACAATTTTCCTAAACAGTGAAAAATGCAGCAAACTTTTTGAAATTTTAACAGTATGTACCTAAAGCATTGGTAAGATTGCACAGCTAGCAAGAAAAACGATTAACCCCTTAATGCCCAAACCGGATCAATAGCAAGCTAACAACCGGTTACAACGACTTCAGCACCTTGCCACAGCACTGCTGTGGCCCTACCTGCCCTTAGGGACCAGATTTGTGGGGGAAAAGCTTCCTATAGGCCCTCAAACTGCAGCAGGACCCTCCATGTGAAGCAGCCTGAAGATCTAGTCAATCTAACTGCGCATCTGAGGCGCGAAATTAGGCCCCTCCCACCTTACTCCGGTGCTGTGAGGCCTAAAGTGTTAAAATAATAGCCATGTGGGTAGCAACCCCTGAAAGAAACCCAAAGGAACCTTCAAAGTGTCTCAAAAAATGATATTTTTTAGTAAAAAGCGTTTGCCATAAAATAGTGTCAACCAGCATAAATTAGCCCTATTATGTAAGCTTGTAATTCCATACTTAGTCTCTGAATAAAGCTTACCCTTCCCTCATGGGGATCTAATCAGTCCGTTTCTAGCATTATCACAGTCTTGTCTAGAAATAAATGACTGAACATACCTTATTGCAGCCTAACCTGCAAACCGTTCCCCCCAACTGAATTTTTTTTGTACTCCTCAGTCCTTTGTGGGAACAGCAGTGGATTTTAGTTACAACATGCTAAAATCATCTCTTTTCTGCTAGAGAGTAAATAGTACAAACCGGTACCATTTAAAAATAACAAACTTTTGCTTGTAGAACAAAAACTACAAATCTAACACCACATTCACTTTACCCTTCCGACAGGGACCCTGTTGCTTAGAGCCGGCAAAGAGAATGACTGGGGGGTGGAGCTAGAGGGGGAGCTATATGGACAGCTCTGCTGTGTGCTCTCTTTGCCACTTCCTGTTAGGAAGGAGAATATCCCACAAGTAAAGGATGAACCCGTGGACTGGATACACCTTACAAGAGAAATTGTTATTGTTTAAAAAGATAAATATAATCCCTTTTATTACCCACTCCCCAGTTTTGCATAGCCAACACTGTTATATTAATGTACTTTTTACCTCTGATTAACTTGTATCTAAGCCTCTTCTGACAGCCCCCTTATCACATGGCTATTTATTTATTTATTATCTACTGACTTGAATTTTAGCCAACTAGTGCAGTGTCAGCCACAACTCCACTGGAGAGAGCACAATGTTATCTGTATGGCCCACATGAACTAGCAGTCTCCTGCTATGAAAAGCTAATAAAAAGCATGTGATAAGAGGCTGTCTTTAGTGGCTTAGAAACAGGCAGACATTTAGAGGTTTAAATGTTATAAAGTATATTAATATAACAATGTTGGTTGTGCAAAGCTTGGGAATAGTTAGTAAAGGCGTTGTCTATCTTTTTAAACAATAACAATTTTGGTGTAGACTGTCCCTTTAACTTTATAGAAGGACACTATCCTAATTTTTAATCTCCTACAGAAGTGTCAATCTGTGTACAGACACAGTTTTGGTGTGCGATTAAATAATATATATAATATGCACGGAGCAGCAAGCTGTTTATACGTCTGCCTTTTTCTACACTGAGATGTGTGAGTTTTGTGTAGTAACATATGATAACAATACCTGGCTTTTAGTTCCAAGGGAAATGGCACAAAATGCTTTCATTTCTCTTTCTAGATGTCTTTCAAATAACTTGTTACTTGACGTATTTTAAGGTTGCTTTTTAAGGTAATTTTAACAGATGTTTAATACTAGAAATGGAGATTGTGTGCTGTATAATGTTAATTAGGAGCTAGAACAGTAAAGGGACATGAAACTCCCTACATCTCCTCTGTTTTAGGTATTGAGGGAGGGTACGATTAAGAATAATGTGCAGCCGAGCAAACTCAAATGTTAAACCTCATAGAAAGTAGGCACTGCTCTTATTGGCTGAAAAAACGTTCTATTTTAGCCATTCACAAGTTAAGTTGCTGACCTATCAGGATCTACTGCTGAAGACATTATGTTATTGGCTGGTTTACAATCAGGCTGCTGAATTCTAGGTTTCCTGACTGCTCAGTACAAAGAAAGAGGAGTTTGATTGATTTATGACACTTTAAGTGTGATTAAGAAGTGTTATTTATACCCTTGCAGTACCCTCAATAAAACAGGCATTTCAGGGTACAAGTCTTAACTGTGACACGGTTAAATAAATGGGCTATCGGTTTGTTTACTGAAGCTAACATCACTGACAGCTCCTGGTACACTGAGCAGGCTACGGCCTATAGGTTTGTGCTACAGACCTTGTTCTCTGCAGTGGTGCTGAAGATTGCTGGAGTCTCCCTAATAGAAAATGGTCTTTTTCAGGAAGCAGGAAGGCCAAACTGAATGCAAGACTGACAGCTCCTCCCTCCAGCAACACCCACCCTGTGACAGTGATATATCTGCGTGCGCTATCATTCTATAGTATAATATATGGGCACCATGTGCAATTTCAGGTTTTTGGATACAGCATAAAAACAATGTATTCTTTTAGTTGCTAAAAGTAACATTTTGCTTGTGATCCTGTTTATTTTTTAGGATCCCCCCCCCCGTATTGACAATATTATGTATTTATTTATCATCTAAAATGTGTTTGCACTTTTCTAGCCGGACGTGATTATGATAGATCCAGACATACAATGTATATGTATCTTAACACTTGTTTCTTTACTTTTCATTAAGCATCTCGTGCAATTTTGTTGCAAGAAAAGTGCCATTTAATTTATGTTGATTGCCAGCTACGCCAATCACAGTCGCCTAATGAAACAGTTGTTCTGATTTACTGCTCTGACAGTCTGGAGTGAAGTTTCTGTGTAAATCAGATTTATCATGTACATATAATTCAGTATGTGAGACACTTGCTATAATTTGCAGCACTGGTAACCAGCAGAGAGCAGATGTCTCTGTATCACGTTTCCTAGTCTATCCCCACACTGGGTTAATAAGAAGCAAAGATGAAATGATTTTCGGATATGAAATGCAGAGGCTTAAAATGTCTTTTCCTTGATGACGTACCTGAGTCGCAGGATCTTTTGGTTGGTGTGGTTAGTGAGACGTGAGCTGTATCTGTGCAGGGCCCACCTGGGAATAGAGAAGAGAAAGACATCAGCACTGCCTGGCATGCATGGCATTAAATTATGGTGCCAACCGACACACAACTCTCTGCTGGGATCTCATTCTGCCGCTCAGTTACACTTACTTATATTCTGATATATATATGCGTGTTACCTTGCTATAAAAGCCTGTTACGTACATTCTTTAACAAACTAGAACATGAAAATGAATAAAAATTAAATGTGTGCGTGCATGTGTGTGTCACACTGAGTGAGTGTGTCACACTGAGTGAGTGTGTCACACTGAGCGAGTGAGTGTGTGTGTCACACTGAGCGAGTGAGTGTGTGTGTTACACTGAGCGAGTGAGTGTGTGTATTACACTGAACGAGTGAGTGTGTGTGTGTGTTACACTGAGTGAGCGAGTGTGTGTGTGTGTTACACTGAGTGAGTGTGTGTGTTACACTGAGTGAGTGAGTGTGTTACACTGAGTGAGTGAGTGTGTTACACTGAGTGAGTGTGTTACACTGAGTGAGTGTGTTACACTGAGTGAGTGTGTTACACTGAGTGAGTGTGTTACACTGAGTGAGTGTGTGCGTTACACTGAGTGAGTGAGTGCGTTACACTGAGTGAGTGCGTTACACTGAGTGAGTGCGTTACACTGAGTGATTGCGTTACACTGAGTGATTGCGTTTCACTGAGTGATTGCGTTTCACTGAGTGAGCGTGTTACACTGAGTGAGCGTGTCACACTGAGTGAGCGTGTTACACTGAGTGAGCGTGTTACACTGAGTGATTGCGTTACACTGAGTGAGTGTGTTACACTGAGTGATTGTGTTACACTGAGTGATTGTGTTACACTGAGTGAGTGTGTGTTACACTGAGTGAGTGTGTGTGTGTTACACTGAGTGAGTGTGTTACACTGAGTGAGTGTGTGTGTTACACTGACTGAGTGTGTGTTACACTGACTGAGTGAGTGTGTGTTAGACTGAGTGAGTGTGTGTGTGTGTAAGACTGAGTGAGTGTGTTAGACTGAGTGAGTGTGTTAGACTGAGTGAGTGTGTTAGACTGAGAGAGTGTGTTTTACACTGAGTGTGTTACACTGAGTGAGTGAGTGTGTGTGTTAGACTGAGTGTGTGTGTTAGACTGAGTGAGTGTGTTAGACTGAGAGTGTGTGTGTTAGACTGAGTGAGTGAGTGTGTGTTAGACTGAGTGAGTGAGTGTGTGTGAGACTGAGTGAGTGAGTGTGTGTGAGAGTGAGTGAGCGTGTGTGAGACTGAGTGAGTGTGTGTGTTAGACTGAGTGAGTGTGTGGGTTAGACTGAATGAGTGAGTGGGTTAGACTGAATGAGTGAGTGTGTTAGACTGAATGAGTGAGTGTGTTAGACTGAATGAGTGAGTGTGTTACACTGAGTGAGTGAGTGTGTTACACTGAGTGAGTGAGTGTTACACTGAGTGATTGCGTTACACTGAGTGAGTGTGTTACACTGAGTGAGCGTGTGTGTTACACTGAGTGATTGTGTTACACTGAGTGAGTTAGTGTGTGTGTTACACTGAGTGAGTGTGTGTGTTACACTGAGTGAGTGAGTGTGTTACACTGAGTGAGTGAGTGTGTTACACTGAGTGAGTGAGTGTGTGTGTTACACTGAGTGAGTGTGTGTGTTACACTGAGTGAGTGAGTGTGTGTGTTACACTGAGTGAGTGTGTTAGACTGAGTGAGTGTGTTAGACTGAGTGAGTGAGTGTGTTAGACTGAGTGAGTATGTGTGTTAGACTGAGTGAGTGTGTTAGACTGAGTGAGTGTGTTAGACTAAGAGTGAATGTGTTACACTGAGTGAGTGTGTGTGTGTTACACTGAGTGAATGTGTTACACTGAGTGAGTGCGTGTGTTAGACTGAGTGAGTGTGTGTGTTAGACTGAGTGAGTGCGTGTGTTAGACTGAGTGAGTGCGTGTGTTAGACTGAGTGAGTGCGTGTGTTAGACTGAGTGAGTGCGTGCGTTAGACTGAGTGAGTGTGTGTTAGACTGAGTGAGTGTGTGTTAGACTGAGTGAGTGTGTTAGACTGAGTGAGTGTGTTAGACTGAGTGAGTGTGTTAGACTGAGAGTGTGTGTTACACTGAGTGAGTTAGTGTGTGTGTTACTCTGAGTGTGTTACACAGTGAGTGTGTTACACTGAGTGAGTGTGTGTGTTACACTGAGTGAGTGTGTTACACTGAGTGAGTTAGTGTGTGTGTTACACTGAGTGAGTGTGTGTTACACTGAGTGAGTGTGTTACACAGTGAGTGTGTTACACTGAGTGAGTTAGTGTGTGTTACACTGAGTGAGTTAGTGTGTGTTACACTGAGTGTGTGTTACACTGAGTTAGTGTGCATGTGTGTTACACTGAGTGAGTTAGTGTGTGTGTTACACTGAGTGAGTTAGTGTGTGTGTGTTACACTGAGTGAGTGTTACACTGAGTTAGTGTGTGTGTGTGTGTGTGTTACACTGAGTGAGTGTGTTACACTGAGTGAGTTAGTGTATGTGTGTTACACTGAGTGAATTAGTGTGTGTGTGTGTGTGTTACACTGAGTGAGTGTGTTACACTGAGTGAGTGTGTGTTACACTGAGTGAGTGAGTTAAAGGGACAAGACAACCAAAATTTTATTTCATGATCTGGATAAAGTATATGATTTTAAACAACTTTCCATTTTACTTCTATTATAAAAAACCTGCTTCATTATCTTGGTATTCTTTGTTGAAGGAGCAGCAATGTATTACTGGAAGGTAGCTGAAAACATCAGATGAGCTAATGACAAGAGACATATATGTGAAGGCAATGCTACAATCATCAGCTAACTCTCAGTAGGTCATTGCTGTTCCTGAGCCTACCTAGGTATGCTTTTCGACAAAGGCTACCAAGAGAACTAAGCAAATTTTATAATAGAAGTAAATTGGAAAGTTGTTTAAATCACATGCTCTATCTCAACCATGAAAATTTAATTTGCATTTTACTGTCCCTTTAAGGTCTGGCCTTACACAGTATAGAAATAGGTTATTTATAGCAATGATAGAATTGTGACAACTTTATATATAAAAGGACCATTAAGCCCGAGTGTCAGCTCCCAGGACGCTTACTACAAAGTGACACTTCAATCAAGTGAGCGATTTGTGGGCAAGAGCTTTTCACACGATATACACAGACATGACATGATCACACGATACACACAGACATGACATGATCACACGATATACACAGACATGACCACACGATATACACAGACATGATCACACGATATACACAGACATGATCACACGATATACACAGACATGACATGATCACACGATATACACAGACATGACATGATCACACGATATACAGACATGACATGATCACACGATATACACAGACATGACATGATCACACGATATACACAGACATGACATGATCACACGATATACACAGACATGACATGATCACACGATATACACAGACATGACATGATCACACGATATACACAGACATGACATGATCACACGATATACACAGAAATGACATGATCACACGATATACACAGACATGACATGATCACACTATATACACAGACATGACATGATCACACTATATACACAGACATGACATGATCACACTATATACACAGACATGACATGATCACACTATATACACAGACATGACATGATCACACTATATACACAGACATGACATGATCACACTATATACACAGACATGACATGATCACACTTTATACACAGACATGACATGATCACACTATATACACAGACATTACATGAACACACTATATACACAGACATGACATGATCACACTTTATACACAGACATGACATGATCACACGATATACACAGGCATTACATGATCACACGATATACACAGGCATTACATGATCACACGATATACACAGACATGACATGATCACACGATATACACAGACATGACATGATCACACGATATACACAGGCATTACATGATCACACGATATACACAGGCATTACATGAACACACTATATACACAGACATGACATGAACACACTATATACACAGACATTACATGAACACACTATATACACAGACATGACATGATCACACTATATACACAGACATGACATGAACACACTATATACACAGACATGACATGATCACACTATATACACAGACATGACATGATCACACTATATACACAGACATGACATGATCACACTATATACACAGACATGACATGATCACACTATATACACAGACATGACATGATCACACTATATACACAGACATTACATGATCACACTATATACACAGACATGACATGATCACACTATATACACAGACATTACATAATCACACTATATACACAGACATGACATGATCACACGATATACACAGACATGACATGATCACACGATATACACAGACATGACATGATCACACTATATACACAGACATGACATGATCACACTATATACACAGACATGACATGATCACACTATATACACAGACATTACATGATCACACTATATACACAGGCATGACATGATCACACGATATACACAGACATGACATGATCACACTATATACACAGACATTACATGATCACACTATATACACAGACATGACATGATCACACTTTATACACAGACATGACATGATCACACTATATACACAGACATGACATGATCACACTTTATACACAGACATGACATGATCACACTATATACACAGACATTACATGATCACACGATATACACAGGCATGACATGATCACACTATATACACAGACATGACATGATCACACTTTATACACAGACATAACATGATCACACTATATACACAGACATGACATGATCACACTATATACACAGACATTACATGAACACACTATATACACAGACATTACATGATCACACTATATACACAGACATGACATGATCACACTTTATACACAGACATGACATGATCACACTATATACACAGACATGACATGAACACACTATATACACAGACATGACATGATCACACGATATACACAGACATGACATGATCACACTATATACACAGATATTACATGATCACACTATATACACAGACATGACATGATCACACTATATACACAGACATGACATGATCACACTATATACACAGACATGACATGATCACACTATATACACAGACATTACATGATCACATAGGCAATGTTACAGAATGAAAGTACTAAACGTCTGGTTGTGTCTATTCCAAATGAAAGTTTTTATTACCCCTTGACGGCAGAAAATGGCCAATACACAGCAAAGCACTGTGCAGCTGCTCTCAACAGCTAGTAATGGGTTAACTAATGCTAGAAGCTTGTAGGATTGTGCGTTAGGGAATAAAAGAAGACTTCAAATTTAAAATTATATATTCAAACTTGTTCCCACTGGGATATGTGCAGTTTTGTAGGTTAGACATCTTGTCTGTAACAGTATTTTATGTGCAGTTTTGTAGGTTAGACATCTTGTCTGTAACAGTATTTTATGTGCAGTTTTGTAGGTTAGACATCTTGTCTGTAACAGTATTTTATGTGCAGTTTTGTAGGTTAGACATCTTGTCTGTAACAGTATTTTATGTGCAGTTTTGTAGGTTAGACATCTTGTCTGTAACAGTATTTTATGTGCAGTTTTGTAGGTTAGACATCTTGTCTGTAACAGTATTTTATGTGCAGTTTTGTAGGTTAGACATCTTGACTGTAACAGTATTTTTCTTTTTTTTTATAATATTTTTATTGAGGAAATCAGATACATACATTTTATGTAGAAAATGCAATATAGCAGTTAATCACATCATTTCTGATTTTAGTTATATAACAATATTGGAAACCCTCCTTTTTCAGTCCACAATAACAATAATGCAGATCACTCTTGGATCTGTTCTAGTGCTTAAAGAAAAAACAATGGGGTTAACATACAACATGAAACATATATGAAAAAAAAATACATAAGAACAATCCACTACATGAACCAGGACTGGTTACGATACCAATACATATCTCACAAAAGTAAGCAACTGTCATATTATAAATCTACATGAGATGTCCTAGATGGCTATAATCATATATTCTTAACGTGTTGTTGTGCATCCCCCTCCTGGTCTTAAAAATATGGTACACACCGCAGTTCATAAAACACACAACTCACAGTTTAAACCTTCTGTTAGAACTTTGTTCTTGATATTGTCTTTTTATGGTATGAACTGGACTCCCCGTCCCAGGTCCCGTCTGTAACAGTATTTTATGTGCAGTTTTGTAGGTTAGACATCTTGTCTGTAACAGTATTTTATGTGCAGTTTTGTAGGTTAGACATCTTGTCTGTAACAGTATTTTATGTGCAGTTTTGTAGGTTAGACATCTTCTCTTGTCTGTAACAGTATTTTATGTGCAGTTTTGTAGGTTAGACATCTTGTCTGTAACAGTATTTTATGTGCAGTTTTGTAGGTTAGACATCTTGTCTGTAACAGTATTTTATGTGCAGTTTTGTAGGTTAGACATCTTGTCTGTAACAGTATTTTATGTGCAGTTTTGTAGGTTAGACATCTTGTCTGTAACAGTATTTTATGTGCAGTTTTGTAGGTTAGACATCTTGTCTGTAACAGTATTTTATGTGCAGTTTTGTAGGTTAGACATCTTGTCTGTAACAGTATTTTATGTGCAGTTTTGTAGGTTAGACATCTTGTCTGTAACAGTATTTTATGTGCAGTTTTGTAGGTTAGACATCTTGTCTGTAACAGTATTTTATGTGCAGTTTTGTAGGTTAGACATCTTGTCTGTAACAGTATTTTATGTGCAGTTTTTTATAGGTTAGACATCTTGTCTGTAACAGTATTTTATGTGCAGTTTTGTAGGTTAGACATCTTGTCTGTAACAGTATTTTATGTGCAGTTTTGTAGGTTAGACATCTTGTCTAACAGTATTTTATGTGCAGTTTTGTAGGTTAGACATCTTGTCTGTAACAGTATTTTATGTGCAGTTTTGTAGGTTAGACATCTTGTCTAACAGTATTTTATGTGCAGTTTTGTAGGTTAGACATCTTGTCTGTAACAGTATTTTATGTGCAGTTTTGTAGGTTAGATATCTTGTCTGTAACAGTATTTTATGTGCAGTTTTGTAGGTTAGACATCTTGTCTGTAACAGTATTTTATGTGCAGTTTTGTAGGTTAGACATCTTGTCTGTAACAGTATTTTATGTGCAGTTTTGTAGATTAGACATCTTGTCTGTAACAGTATTTTATGTGCAGTTTTGTAGGTTAGACATCTTGTCTGTAACAGTATTTTATGTGCAGTTTTGTAGATTAGACATCTTGTCTGTAACAGTATTTTATGTGCAGTTTTGTAGGTTAGACATCTTGTCTTGTTTGTAACAGTATTTTTAAACTGTTTTGCAAATCAATGCTGACCCAGATCCGGCACACACATCGTTTGCTGCACTCTCTCTGGAGATCTTGTTAAGCCAGCGGGACAACGAGCTGTATTCGGTGCATAACCGGGAAGTGCAGAGTTTTACTGCGGACGGGTTAAGATAAATGGATAGCAGAGTGGCTGCCTCGTGTGCTATAGCTTTGATAATTGGACGGCACTGAAAACTAAGAGACAAATGAAAGCTACTGTTTAACAAAGCCAGCAGGACCAGTTAACATTGCTGTTTCCAAAATATCACACAGGTGCAGATGGCAGAGAGCGAGCAACACGCCTCTGTAAATGAAACATCAAGAAGAAATGTTCGGCAACTACAATAAAGGGATATATAACCCAAAAATGTTCTTTTTCCCCCAATTTACTTCTATTATCAAATCTGCTTTATTCCCATGATATTCTGTGTTGGATAACATTCTAGCAATACTGTTGCCATATAGTGCTCCAGAAATAGATGGGACCCTGAACTTCTGTGCCTGCTTTTCAACAAAAGACACTAAAAGAACAAAGACACATGATAATAGAAAGCATGCTCTGAGTCATTGGTTTCATATCCCTTTAACCAATGGGCAGCAAGAAATAACCAGCAAAAACACAAACTGGTGTAGAAGTTCAAATGTCAAAACCACTGGTCAGGCTCCTCAACAAAAATGTTTAAACCGTCTATGAAACAATTAGGAACACATCAAAATCATGAAAGGAACATAAAACCCAGAATGTTCTCAGTATGCTATCATGGAAAGGAGTTAATTTTCAACAAAAGATACCAATATAATAAAAAAAGAAAAAAGAAAATTTATGCTTACCTGATAAATTTGTTTCTTTTTAGACACGATGAGTCCATGGATCATCATCCTTACTTGTGGGATATTCACCTCCTGGTTAGCAGGAGGAAGCAAAGAGCACCACAGCAGAGCTGTTATATAGTTCCTCCCTTCCCTCCCACTCCACTCATTCGACCGAAGTTAGGAAGAGAAAGGAAAAGCTAAGGTGCAGAGGTGACTGAAATTTACAAAAAATTAACAACTTGTCTTAAAAGAACAGGGTGGGACGTGGACTCATCGTGTCTAAAAAGAAACAAATTTATCAGGTAAGCATACATTTTCTTTTCTTTTTTAAAGACACAATGAGTCCACGGATCATCATCCTTACTTGTGGGATACCAATACCAAAGCTAGAGTAGACGGATGATAAGGGAGGGACAAGACAGGGAACCTAAACGGAAGACACCACTGCTTAAAGAACCTTTCTCCCAAAAACAGCCTCAGTCGAGGCAAAAAAAATCTGAAAAAGTGTGAAGAGAGGACCAAGTTGCAGCATTGCAAATCTATTCCACAGAAGCATAATTTTTGAATGCCCATGAGGAAGCCACAGCTTCGTGGAATGAACCATAACTCTCTCAGGAGGCTGCTGTCCAGGAGTCTCATATGCAAAAAGTATGATGCTCTTCAGACAAAAAGAAAGAGAAGTATCCGTAGCTTTCTGTCCCTTGCGATTTTCTGAGAAAAACATAAACAAATAAGAAGACTGACGAACATCCTTAGTCGCCTGCACGTAAAACTTTAAAGTACGGACCACGTCCAAATTGTGCAAAAGTCTTTTCTTCTAAAAGAAGGATTAGGACACAAAGAAGGAACA
Organism: Bombina bombina; assembly: GCF_027579735.1. Lineage (NCBI taxonomy): Eukaryota > Metazoa > Chordata > Amphibia > Anura > Bombinatoridae > Bombina > Bombina bombina. The sequence goes on from NC_069502.1 coordinate 1,202,062,769, forward strand.
ACAATCTCCTGATTAATGTTCCGGTCAGAAACAACCTTAGGAAGAAATCATAATGTAGTACGTAAAAACTACCTTATCTGCATGGAAAATAAGATAAGGAGACTCATACTGTAATGCTGAGAGTTCTAACCCTCTCCGAGCAGAAGAAAAAAAGTCACAAGAAATAGCACCTTCTAAGATAACAACATAATATCTAAGGAATGCATAGGCTCAAACGGAGCCCCTAGAAGAACAATGAAAACTAAATTAAGACTCCATGGAGGAGTAACTGGTTTGAACACAGGTCTGATCCTGACCAAGGCCTGACAAAAAAATTGTAATCTGGGACATCCGCCAGACGTTTGTGTAACAAAAAATCACTCTGTAATATCCCAGAAGGGGATACAAAAAGGCGCGCTGTCAGATTTGAAAACGATAGGGGCGGGAAAAGATTGTGGGAATAACAGAAAAACAAACCAGAAAAACAAAAGATACAAAGAGACTAAAAGCAATGTATTTTTCACAACAATGTGATGGTTATCAAAGATAAAATACCGTGTCCCAAAAGTGTTGATCACAATGTTTTAGTCCATAAAAATAAATTACCGCCGGACGTTTTCTGATCTGCTTTATATCTGATGAAACGACCCGTAGCTGGTTGAGAAACGCGTCATTAAAGCCTTTTAAATCTTATAAGGAAGTTGTTCACCATTTTTTATTTAGTGCCGTTAAGTTTTAAACAGTTACAACAACTTACAAACAGTTACAACTACTATATATCCAGTAACAATCTAACAGACATTCCTTTACCAAGTCAACCTGCACGGCCACAGCTGAAGACACTATACAGAGAGCTGTATACTCTAAAGAACAGAGAGGATACACCAACACACAGTATACTAGCCGCTGTTAAGGTGCTAGCAGGCGAGACTGCACTGGTCACAGCACAGTGCAATTTCTTTTGGTAAGCATATTACATGTTTCCTCCATCCCTTTGAAAAGACATATTACGCTATGTGGAGTTCCCTCTCTATTTTCTAACGTTCACACATTCTTGAACTGAATCCTCAAAAAAGATAAAGGACATCTGGAGAATATATGCCTACATACAGTGTACTGGCCGCTGAATAAAGTGCCAGCAGGCGACATCGCACTGGTCAGAGTTCAGTGCAACTTTTTTTGGTAAGCGCAATATCTGTGTTTAATACCGCTTTGAAACAAACAATATTACACTATTGGCGCCCCCTCTCTTTTTTCCCCGTTTGTGTAACAAAATAGTGAAGACCGAGATTTGACCCTTTTGGGAACTCGCCGATAAATCTTTCTCCAAAACTTATTGGAGAAAAGAAAAAATCCTAGGAATCGGACTCTACTCCATGAGTAGGCCTTGGATTCACACCAGTAAAGATATTTACGCCAAATCGTATGGTAAACCCTTCTAATTACTGGTCTACGAACCTGAATCATGATATCTCTATGACCGAATCAGAAACTCCCGCTTGGATAAAATTAAGCGATCAATCTCCAAGCATTCAGCTGCAGAGAAATTAGATTCGGATGAAGGAAGGGCCCCTGAATCAGAAGGTATTTCCGCAATGGGAGTCTCCAAGGTGGTAGAGAAGTAATCTCCACCGGAACTGCATACCAAAACCTGCGAGGTCAGACCGGCGCTGTTAGTATTACCAAGACTCTTTCCTGTTTGAATCGAGCAATTACTCGAAGAAGAACAAACTGAGGAAACAGGTAAGCTAGATTGAAAGTCCAAGGGGCCTCCAGAGCATCTATCAGTTTGCCTGGGGGTTCCTGGATCTCGACCCGTAGCCCGAGAGCTTGGCGTTCTGCCGGATGAAAGGTCTGCCTGCTAAGAAAAGCCGCCCCCCAGTAGTTCCAACTCTGGGATGTGGATCACCGACAGACAGCAAGAATGAGTCTCCGCCCACGGAATTATTCTCGCAACCTCCGTCATCGCCAAGGAACTCCTTGGTTCTCCCTGATGACAGTCACTGACGTTATGTTGTCCGACTCAAATCTGTAGATTATGGACAAAATGGACTCTGTCTGTGTCCATAATCCTTGAGCCTTTAGGGAGACCCAAACTGCTCCCCCCCTAGGAGGCGGGCATCTGTCGTCACAATCACCCAAGAAGATCTGCGAAAGCATGTTCCCTGGGAGAAATGAACCAGAGATAACCATTGAAGAGAGACCCTTGTCTCCTGCTCCAGTAGAAGCCTAGGGGACAAGTCCGAATAACTTCCGTTCCATTGTCTCAGCATGATCAACTGCAGAGCCCTGAGATGAAAGCAAGCAAACAGAATGATAACTATAGCCGCCAACATCAGCCCAATTAACTCCATGCACTGAGCCACTGAAGGACGAGGAGTGGACTGAAGGGCCAGACAAGTATCGATAATTTTTGATTTCCTGATTCTTGTCAGAAATATCTGCATAGACATAGATTCTATAATGGTTCCTAGGAAAATCAATCTTAAGTGTGGAACTAAGGAACTCTTTACTAAATTAACCATCCAGCTGAGATCTCAGGAAGGACTGAGGGATCTTGCTAGCTAAAAGGATGGTGCCTCAACTAGAAAGTCATCCACATAAGGCACCACTACAATGCCCTTTAAATGAAGCACCGCCAACAGAAATCCCAGAACCCTTGTAAGGATTCTGGAGGCTGTGGGACCGAAAGGGAGAGCCACAAACTGGTAGTGTTTGTCCAGACAAGCAAACCGTAAGAACTTGTGATGATCCCTGTGACTGGGAACATGCAGATATGCATCCTAGAAATCCACCATGGTCAAAAATTGACTCCTCTTGGATCAATGGTAGGATAGAACGAATAGCTCTAGAAGGACGGTACCCTGAGAAACTTGTTTAGGCTCTTGAAGTCTAGAATTGGTCTGAAGGTTCCCTCCTTTTCGGGAACCACAAATAGATTGGAATAAAACCCCAGTCCCTGTTCCAAAATTGGAACGGGAACAATCACTCCCAAAGCGGAGAGGTCTCTTACACAATGCAAGAACGCCTCTCTTATCATCTGATCTGTAGATAATCTCAAAAACAGAATTTATGTTTACCCGATAAATTTCTTTCTCCTACGGTGTGTCCGGTCCACGGCTTCATCCTTACTTGTGGGATATTCTCTTCCCCTACAGGAAATGGCAAAGAGAGCACACAGCAAAAGCTGTCCATATAGCCCCCCCTCTGGCTCCGCCCCCCAGTCATTCGACCGATGGTTAGGAGAAAAAGGAGAAACTATAGGGTGCCGTGGTGACTGTAGTGTATAGAAATAAAAATTTTAAACCTGACTAAAAGCCAGGGCGGGCCGTGGACCGGACACACCGTAGGAGAAAGAAATTTATCAGGTAAACATAAATTCTGTTTTCTCCTACATTGGTGTGTCCGGTCCACGGCTTCATCCTTACTTGTGGGAACCAATACCAAAGCTTTAGGACACGGATGAAGGGAGGGAACAAGTCAGGTAACCTAAACGGAAGGCACCACAGCTTGCAAAACCTTTCTCCAAAAACAGCCTCCGAAGAAGCATAAGTATCGAATTTGTAAAATTTGGCAAAAGTATGCAGAGAAGACCAAGTCACTGCCTTACAGATCTGATCAACAGAAGCCTCGTTCTTGAAGGCCCATGTGGAAGCCACAGCTCTAGTAGAGTGAGCTGTAATTCGTTCAGGAGGCTGCCGTCCGGCAGTCTCATAAGCCAATCGGATGATGCTTTTCAGCCAAAAGGAAAGAGAGGTAGCAGTAGCTTTCTGCCCTCTCCTCTTACCAGAATAAACGACAAACAAGGATGATGTCTGTCTGAAATACTTTGTTGCTTCTAAATAGAATTTTAAAGCACGGACCACATCTAGGTTGTGTAACAAACGTTCCTTCTTCGAAACTGGATTCGGACACAGAGAAGGAACAACTATGTCCTGGTTAATATTCCTGTTGGAAACCACTTTTGGAAGAAAACCAGGCTTGGTACGTAAAACTACCTTATCTGTATGGAATACCAGATAGGGTGAAGTACACTGCAAAGCAGACAATTCAGAAACTCTTCTAGCAGAAGAAATAGCAACCAAAAACAGAACTTTCCAAGATAGTAACTTAATATCTATGGAATGTAAGGGTTCAAACGGAACCCCTTGAAGAACTGAAAGAACTAAGTTTAGACTCCATGGAGGAGTCATAGGTCTGTAGACAGGCTTGATTCTGACTAACGCCTGTACAAATGCCTGTACATCTGGCACAGCTGCCAGACGTTTGTGCAACAAAACAGACAGAGCAGATATCTGTCCTTTTAAAGAACTAGCTGACAAACCTTTATCCAAACCCTCTTGGAGAAAGGAAAGTATCCTAGGAATTTTAATTTTACTCCAAGAGAATCCCTTGGATTCGCACCAACGGATATATTTTTGCCATATCTTATGGTAAATTTTCCTAGTCACCGGTTTTCTGGCCTGAACCAGAGTATCTATAACCGAATCTGAAAACCCATGCTTAGATAGAATCAAGCGTTCAATTTCCAAGCAGTCAGTTGCAGAGAGACTAGATTTGGATGTTCGAATGGACCTTGTACTAGAAGATCTTGCCTCAAAGGTAGCTTCCATGGTGGAGCCGATGACATATTCACCAGGTCTGCATACCAAGTCCTGTGTGGCCATGCAGGAGCTATTAGAATCACAGAGGCCTTCTCCTGTTTGATCCTGGCTACAAGCCTGGGAAGGAGAGGGAACGGTGGAAACACATAAGCCAGATTGAACGACCAGGGCGCCACCAATGCATCCACTAGTGTCGCCTTGGGATCCCTGGATCTGGACCCGTATCGAGGAACCTTGGAGTTCTGACGAGACGACATCAGATCCATATCTGGAGTGCCCCATAGTTGAGTCAACTGGGCAAAGACCTCCAAGTGAAGTTCCCACTCCCCCGGATGGAAAGTCTGCCGACTCAAATAATCCGCATCCCAGTTGTCTACTCCTGGGATGTGAATTGCAGATAGATGGCAGGAGTGATCCTCCGCCCATTTGATGATCTTGGATACCTCTCTCATCGCCAAGGAACTCTTTGTTCCCCCCTGATGATTGATGTACGCTACAGTCGTCATGTTGTCCGACTGAAATTTTATGAATCTGGCCTTCGCTAGTTGAGGCCAAGCCAGGAGCGCATTGAATATCGCTCTCAGTTCCAAAATGTTTATCTGGAGAAGAGACTCTTCCCGAGACCATAGATCCTGAGCTTTCAGAGAGTCCCAGACCGTGCCCCAGCCTAAGAGACTGGCGTCGGTCGTGACAATGACCCACTCTGGTCTGCGGAAACTCATTCCCTGAGACAGGTGATCCTGAGTCAACCACCAGAGGAGTGAGTCTCTGGTTACCTGATCTACTTGAATCTGGGGAGACAAGCCTGAATAATCCCCATTCCACTGTTTGCGCATGCACAGTTGCAATGGTCTTAAATGAATTCGAGCAAAAGGAACCACGTCCATTGCTGCAACCATTAGTCCTATTACTTCCATGCACTGAGCTATGGAAGGCTGAGGAATAGATTGAAGAACTCGACAAGCGTTTAGAAGTTTTAACTTTCTGACCTCTGTCAGGAAAATCTTCATTTCTACAGAATCTATTATTGTTCCCAGAAAAGGAACCCTTGTGGACGGGGACAGGGAACTCTTTTCTATGTTCACCTTCCACCCGTGAGACCTGAGAAAGGCAAAAACAATGTCTGTATGAGCCCTTGCTTTGGAAAGGGACGACGCTTGAATTAGAATGTCGTCTAGGTAAGGTGCTACAGCAATGCCCCTCGGCCTTAGGACAGCTAGAAGGGACCCTAGCACCTTTGTGAAAATTCTGGGAGCAGTGGCTAAACCGAACGGAAGAGCCACAAACTGGTAATGTTTGTCCAGAAAGGCGAACCTCAGGAACTGATGATGATCTTTGTGTATAGGAATATGCAGGTACGCATCCTTTAAGTCCACGGTAGTCATATATTGACCCTCCTGGATTGTTGGTAAAATCGTCCGAATGGTTTCCATTTTGAATGATGGAACTCTGAGGAATTTGTTTAGAATTTTTAAATCCAGAATTGGCCTGAAAGTTCCCTCTTTTTTGGGAACTACCAACAGGTTTGAGTAAAAACCCAGACCTTGTTCCGCTGTTGGAACTGGGTTTATCACTCCCATCTTTAATAGGTCTCCTACACAATGTAAGAATGCCTGTCTCTTTATCTGGTCTGAAGATAAGCGAGACATGTGGAACCTTCCCCTTGGAGGAAGTTCCTTGAACTCTAGAAGATACCCCTGAGAGACTATTTCTAGTGCCCAGGGATCCGGAACATCTCTTGCCCAAGCCTGAGCAAAGAGAGAAAGTCTGCCCCCTACTAGATCCGATCCCGGATCGGGGGCTACCCCTTCATGCTGTCTTGGTAGCAGCAGCAGGCTTCTTGGCCTGTTTACCCTTGTTCCAGCCTTGCAATGGTTTCCATGCTGGTTTAGGCTGGGAAGCATTACCCTCTTGTCTAGAGGCTGCAGAGTTAGAAGCCGGTCCGTTCCTGAAATTGCGAAAGGAACGAAAATTAGATTTGTTCTTAGCCTTGAAAGGCCTATCCTGTGGGAGGGCATGGCCCTTTCCCCCAGTGATGTCTGAAATAATCTCCTTCAATTCTGGTGGCCCGAAAAGGGTCTTACCTTTGAAAGGAATATTAAGTAATTTTGTTTTGGACGACACATCCGCCGACCAAGATTTTAGCCAAAGCGCCCTGCGCGCCACTATTGCAAAACCTGAGTTTTTCGCCGCTAATTTTGCCAATTGAAAGGCGGCATCCAAAATAAAGGAATTAGCCAACTTTAGTGCGTGAATTCTGTCCATGACTTCATCATATGGAGTCTCCTTTTGGAGCGAATTTTCTAGTTCCTCGAACCAAAAAGACGCCACCGTGGTGACAGGAATAATGCACGAAATTGGTTGAAGAAGGAAACCCTGCTGAACAAAAATCTTTTTAAGCAATCCTTACAATTTTTTATCCATAGGATCTTTGAAAGCACAACTGTCCTCTATAGGAATAGTTGTGCGCTTGGCTAGCGTTGAAACTGCCCCCTCTACCTTAGGGACCGTTTGCCATGCGTCCTTTCTGGGGTCGACAATGGGGAACATTTTCTTAAATATAGGAGGTGGAACAAAAAGGTACACCTGGCTTCTCCCACTCCTTAGTCACTATGTCCGCCACCCTCTTGTGTATCGGAAAAGCATCAGCGTGCACTGGGACCTCTAAGAATTTGTCCATTTTGCACAACTTCTCTGGAATTACCAAAGAATCACAATCATCAAGAGTAGCTAGCACCTCCTTAAGCAGGGCGCGGAGATGTTCTAGCTTAAATTTAAATGCCACAATATCAGGTTCTGCCTGCTGAGAAATTATTCCTGAATCAGAAATTTCTCCCTCCGACAGACCCTCCCTCACTTCCAACTCAGATTGATGTGAGGGTATAACAGATAAATTATCGTCAGCGCCTACTTGCTCATCCTCTGTATTTAAAACTGAGCAATCACGCTTTCTGGGAAATGCTGGCAGTTTGGATAAAAGAGCTGCTATAGAATTATCCATTACTGCTGTTAATTGCTGCATAGTAACAAGCATTGGCGCGCTAGATGTACTAGGTATCGCCTGCGCGGGCAAAACTGGTGTTCACACAGAAGGAGAGGATAATGAACTATCCCCACTACCTTCATTAGAAGAATCATCTTGGGCAACCTTATTAAATGTGACAGTACTGTCCTTACTTTGTTTGGACGCCATGGCACAATTTGCACATACATTTAAAGGGGGAACCACCTTGGCCTCCATACATACAGAACATATGCTATCTGAAGGTACAGACATGTTAGACAGATTTAGGCAGGCTATTAATGCAATAAAAACAATTTTAAACAAAACCGTTACTGTCTCTTTAAATAATAAAAAGAGCACACTTTATTTCTGAATGTTCAAAAAACTATCAAAGAAATATCCAATCTTTCTGAAATTTACACCCCAGTGTCTCTAAACCCTTAAATGAGCAAACCGGAGCTAATAGTTCAATTTACCGGTTTAAACACACTACAGTCCCTGCCACAGACTTTGCTGCAGCTTTTACCTTCCTTAGGGGTGATTCAACACAGAATTAAGCCTCCCTGAGTCCTTTTCTCAGCCACAGGACCCTCTCACATGAAGCTGCATGCACTGCCTATGGAAGTAACTGCGCAACTGAGGCGCGAAAATGAGGCCTCCTCCCTCTGCATACCAGAGTGAAGGGGCCTTTCTGACTAGATTAGGCGTCTAAACAACTGCCAGGCGCAAATAAACGTTCCCAAAAGTGTTTCAAAGTTCACAAAAACACTCCAATTGTCAAATAATATGATAAAAAACTAATCGATTTAGCCCACAATAGTGTCAACCAGCATAGAGCCCAATTTATAAGCCTTAATTCTGTTACTGAGTCTAAGAAAATGGCTTACCGGTCCCATAAGGGAAAACTGACAGTCTTCTAGCATTACTGGGTCTTGTTAGAAAAGAGACTGGTCATACCTGAAGCAGATAAGTCTGCAAACTGTTCCCCCCAACTGAAGTTCTCTGGTTTCAACAGTCCTGCGTGGGAACAGCAATGGATTTTAGTTACTGGTGCTAAAATCATACTCCTCTTTTAACAGAAATCTTCATCACTTTCTGTTGTAGAGTAAATAGTACAAACCGGCACTATTTTAAAATAACAAACTCTTGATAGAAGAAATAAAACTACAACTAACACCACAAACTCTTTACCATCCCCGTGGAGATGCTACTTGTTCAGAGCGGCAAAGAGAATGACTGGGGGGCGGAGCCAGAGGGGGGCTATATGGACAGCTTTTGCTGTGTGCTCTCTTTGCCATTTCCTGTAGGGGAAGAGAATATCCCACAAGTAAGGATGAAGCCGTGGACCGGACACACCAATGTAGGAGAAATTAGGAATCTGCCTCCGGGAGGAAAAACCTTGAACTCCAGATTGCATCTGAGACACAATTTCTATTGCCCAGGGATCCTGGACATCCTGAACCCAGGCTTTGAACAAAGAAAGAAGTCCCGTACAAGATCCGTTCCCGGATCGGGGGTATACCCTTCATGCTGTCTTGGAATTGCTAGCCGGCTTCTTGGACTGCTTTCCCTTGTTCCAAAACTGGTTGGGTCTCCATGAAGATTTGGACTGTTCGTGCTTAGGAGGAGGAAGAGTTTCCCTTGAAACTATGAAAGGAACAAAAAATTTTTGTTGTCACTATAGCGCCGTCTTAAACACAAATACTCTGTTAAAAACTTCTCCTATCCTTTCCGATAAACGGAAGAGATACGGAGGAAGTGGATTCCACAAGGCACCATTCTGGACTTCTCCCGCTCAACAAAGAAGAGTGTACAAACACGGCGCCAAGCTCCGCCCTTCGTGGGCGTTACCTAAGTCAACCCCCGGTTGCCATTGTTTAAGTATAGGCGCCGGGAGCAAAGAATATATAAAGTTATACTGCTGTTAGTACACATGATCCCTTGCGCACTTTGTTAAACAGTGTTACAAAACAGTTTTCTATGCAATTCCATAATATGCTAGGAGAATATTGCAAGTGAAATGAGGCCTAGAAAAATAACAAACTGCCCAGACCTTTTTCTGAGATCCTCTATCCCCAGAAATAAAGCCAGCACTTACCTCATCTTCGGCCTGGCAACAAAGGTAGTCTCCAGGTTTAGGAGGTCCTCTCCCTCCCATGCCCCTGTAAATAAGCGAAAATCCTGATCAAAATCCCTCAGGTTTTCTTGGTAAGGGCAGCATCAGAATATGGGAGGCACAGTGAGAATTATGTCCCACAAGTTCCCATTGCTTTAAAGCCACCAAACGCTCTACTGTAGAGACTGATATGGACTACGGCTACACCCTAAAACAAAGTAGCACTCTCTGGCACTACTTTAAAATAATAAACTCTTTATTGAAGAATCTATAACTAACACCTCATTTTACCTCTTCCTATGACTAACATAGGCAAAGAGAATGACTGGAGTGGGAGGGAAGGGAGGAGCTATTTAACAGCTCTGCTGTGGTGCTCTTTGCCTCCTCCTGCTGACCAGGAGGTCAATATCCCACAAGTAAGAATGATGGACTCATCGTGTCTTTAAAAAGAAAACAATTTATGTAAGAACGTACCTGATAAATTAATTTCTTTCATATTGGCAAGAGTCCATGAGCTAGTGACGTATGGGATATACAATCCTACCAGGAGGGGCAAAGTTTCCCAAACCTCACCCCTCACCACACCCACAATTCAGTTTAACAAATAGCCAAGTAGTGGGGTGAAAGAAAAAGGAGTAGAAAGCATCAAAAAGGAACTGGAAATATAATTGTGCTTATACAAAAAAACTTTACCACCATAAAAAGGGAGGGTCTCATTGACTCTTGCCAATATGTAAGAAATTAATTCATCAGGTAAGTTCTTACATAAATGATGTTTTCTTTCATGTAATTGTCAAAAGTCCATAAGCTAGTGACGTATGGGATAGCAATATCCAAGATGTGGAACTCCACAGAAGAGTCAATAGAGAGGGAGGGATAAAAATAAAAACAGCCATTTTCCGCTGAAAAAATTAAATCCACACCCAAAAGAATAAGTTGTTCTCATGAATGCAAAGAAAAAAACTTAAAACATAAGCAGAGGAATCAAACTGACACAGCTGCTTGAAGAAGATACATCAAAACGGTAGAATTTTGTAAATGTATGCAAAATGTATGCTTTGCAAATCTGATCAACTGAAGCTTCATTCTTAAAAGCCCACGAAGTGGAGACTGATCTAATAGAATGAGCTTTGATTCTCTGAGGCGGGGCTTGGCCCGACTCCAAATAAGCCTGATGAATCAAAAGCTTTAACCAAGATGCCAAAGAAATGGCAGAAGCTTTCTGACCTTTTCTAGAACCAGAAAAGACAACAAAGAGACTAGAAGTCTTCCTGAAATCTTTAGTAGCTTCAACATATTTCAAAGCTCTTACGATATCCAGAGAATGTAAGGATCTCTCCAAAGAATTCTTAGGATTAGGACACAGAGGGGACAACAATTTCCCTATTAATGTTGTTAGAATTCACAGCCTTAGGTAGGAATTTAAATGAAGTCTGCAAAACTGCCTTATCCTGATGAAAAATCAGAAAAGGAGACTCACAAAAAAGAACAGATAATTTAGAAACTCTTCTAGCAGAAGAGATAGCTAAATGGAATAATATCCAAGGAATGCATAGGCTCAAAAGGAGGAGCCTGTAAAGCCTTCAAAATCAAATTAAGACTCCAAGGAGGAGAAATTTATTTTTATGACAGGCTTGATACAGACCAAAGCCTGTACAAAACAGTGAATATCAGGAAGCTTAGCAATCTTTCTTTGAAACAAAACAGAAAGAGCAGATATTTGTCCCTTCAAGGAACTTGCAGACAAACCTTTATCCAAACCATCCTGAAGAAACTGTAAAAATTCTAGGAATTCTAAAAGAATGCCAGGAGAATTTATGAGAAGAACACCATGAAATATAAGTCTTCCAGACTCGATAATAAATCTTCCTAGAGACAGATTTACAAACCTGTAACATAGTATCAATCACTGAGTCAGAGAAACCTCTATAACTCAGCACTAGGCATTCAATTTCCATACCTTCAAATTTAATGATTTGAGATCCTGATGGAAAAATGGCCCTTGAGACAGAAGGTCTGGTCATTAAGGAAGTGGCCAAGGTTAGCAACTGGACATCCGGACAAGATCCGCATACCAGAACCTGTGAGGCCATGCTGGTGCTTCCAGAAACACAAACGATCGTTCCATGATGAACTTGGAAATCACTCTTGGAAGAAGAACTAGAGACCGGAAGACATAAGCAGGTTGGTAAAACCAAGGAACTGCTAACGCATCCACCTAAGAATCCCTGGACCTGGATAGGTACCTGGGAAGTCTCTTGTTTAGATGAAAAAACACATCTGGATGGAGCGACCACTCCCCCGGACGAATAGTCTAATGGCTGAGATAATCCACTTCCCAATTGTCTACACCTGGGATATGTACCACAGGAATTAGACAAGAGCTGGATTCCGCCCAAGAAAGTATCCACGATACTTGTTTCATAGCTTGGGGACTGTGAGTGCCATCCTGATGATTGACATATGCCACAGTTGTGATATTGTCTGTCTGAAAACAAATGAACGGTTCTCTCTTCAACAGAGGCCAAACCTGAAGAGCCCTGAAAATAGCATGGAGTTCTAACATATTGATTGGTAACCGCGCCTCTTGAGATTTCCAAACCCCTTGTGCTGTCAGAGATCCCAAGACAGCTCCCCAACCTGAAAGACTTGCAACTGTTGTGATCACAGTCCAGGTTGGACGAACAAGAGAGGCCCCTAGAACTATACTATGATGATCTAACCACCAAGACAGAGAGAGTCGAACATTGGGATTTAAGGATATTAAAGGATATTAATATCATAGACACTGAATCTATCTGGAAACCTAAAAAGGTGACCCTTGTCTGAGGAATCAAGAAACGTTTTGGTAAATTGATCCTCTAACCATGTCTTTGAAGAAACAACACTAGTTGATTCGAATGAGATTCAAAATTTTCAGATCCGGAACTGGCCTGAATGAATTCTTAAACGGCTTGGACCAAATAAATTGTTACCTTGGAAAGAAAGAGATAGTAATCTAGACTTAGATACCATGTCAGTATTCCAATATCTAAGCCACAAAGTCCTAACATCAATTTTGATATCATCAAAAAATGTCATCACAGATAAAATGATTAGCATGTTGAAGCAAGCGAACAATGCTAGACAATCGGGATCTGTTTCCTGTTGCGCTAAGCTTTCCAACCAAAAAGTTGATGCAGCTGCAACATCAGCCATAGAAATGGCAGGCCTGAGAAGATAGCCATAATATAAATAAGCTTTCCTTAGATAAGATTCAAGTTTCCTATCTAAAGGATCCTTAAGGGAAGTACTATCTTCCATAGGGATAGTAGCATGTTAGGTAAGAGCAGAAATAGCCCCATCAACTTTGGGGAATTTTTCCCAAAACTCCAATCTAACTGTTGGCAAAGGATACAACTTTTTAAACCTAAAAGAAGGAAAAAGAAGTACCAGGCCTATTCCATTCCTTTGAAATCATATCAGAAATACCATCAGGAACTGGAAAAACCTCTGGAGTAACCACAGGAGGTTTAAAAAACAGAATTTAAACATTTACTAGTTTAAGTATCAAGAGATTAGTTTCCTTAATATCCAAAGTAATCAACACCTCTTTAACAAGGAACTAATATACTCCATTTTAAAGAGAAAAGTAGATTTGTCAGTGTCAATATCTGAGGTAGGATCTTCTGAATCAGATAGATCCTCATCAGAGGAGGATAATACAGTATGTTGTCGGTTATTTGAAATTTCATCAACTTTATGAGAAGTTTTAAAAGACCTTTTACATTTATTAGAAGGCGAAATAGCAGACAAAGCCTTCTAAATTGCAATAAAATCTTTTATATTCAAAGGGATATCATGTAAATTAGATGTTGAAGGAACAACAGGCATTGTACTAGTACTGATGGATACACACTCTGCAAGTAAAAGCTTATCATGACAACTGTTACATACCACAGCTGGAGATATAATTTCCACTAACTTACAGATACACTTATTTTTGGTAGAACTTATCAGGCAGCAGAGTTCCAACAGTGGTTTCGGAGACAGGATCAGATTGAGACATCTTGCAAATGTAAGAGAAAAAAACAACATATAAAGCAAAATGATCAATTTCCTTATATGGCAGTTTCAGGAATGGGAAAAAAATGCAAACAGCATAGCCCTCTGAGCATAGAAAAAAAGCAAGAGGCATATAAGAAGTTGGGTTAAAATAATTAAATTATTTGGCGCCAAGTATGCCGCTCAACGCAAAATGATTTTTTTTGGTGCTAACAACATCCGGAAATGACGCAACTCGCGTCATGGCAGTT
>NC_069502.1:1202089266-1202104266 GCF_027579735.1 Bombina bombina
CTGTAAATTTATCGGGCTTTCATAATTCTCTTAATTAACATGACATTTACATAACAGTAGCTCATTAATTTCAGGCTACAGGCACCGAGGGCTAATTAGAAATGCATTACCCCTTTTGAAACAGGTTGTCAAATTTGTTCTATTACCAACATCATCATCACCAGCGTGTTAATGATTTACCGTTTCCGCATTAAATGCGCCTCATTAACCCCTTCACTGTTTGATTCCTGAAATGCTTATAGTTAGCAATGTGGTTTTGTCAATTCTTTCAATTTCATACTCCTTAAGAAAACAATGTTCAAAATAGAACTCTCTCTCTCTCTCTCTCTCTATCTATCTATCTATCTATCTATCTATCTATCTATCTATCTATCTATCTATATATATATATATATATATATATATATATATATCTCTAAACGTCAAGCAGTGAAAGTGTGCACCTGTGTCTTAAACCAACAAACATGTCACTGGTTATATAGTGAACAATATCCCATAGGATAGCTGCTTTATAGAATGATAATCAGTCTCTAGGGATGTGAGCGACAAACCCCCAATCAAATATACAGACTATGTCTGTGTCTGGGGACCTCCTAACTCTGTGAGCCGTGTTATACACACATTAGCGGGCGATAGGGAAACTAGAAGCAGCCTGTGCTTAACAGCTAGTAGCTGTGTCCACTGACTGCAACAAGGTTTATCGAGGCAATTATGTCGGTCCCAAGCCGTCAGCGTCCGCGGCATAAAAACAGCATCGAAAGCAGCTGAAGGAGGTGTGTCTGATCACGTGAGACTGTCAGCCAATCAGGATCCTCGAGTCCCGGAGCTAACAACACTCTGTAAGGGGCAAATGGGAGCTCCCCAAGCCTAACGATTACTGGTCCAAGTAGAATAGGCGAAAAGAAGAAGTATATCGTAGACAAAGATGTAGGTTAAAAAGTTAATTTATTCAGTTTCCAAAACAAGGTAAAAAGACCTAAAGAGGTCCGTAGCAGAACAACACACTGCAGAGAGTATGAGAATGCTTAGTTTTAGCTGCTACGATTACGGCCGAAACATATCAGCATAATAATACTCTCTGCAGTGTGTTGTTCTGCTACGGACCTTTTTAGGTCTTTTTACCTTGTTTTGGAAAACAAATAAATGTACTTTGTAACCTACATCCTTGCCTACGATATACAGTAAGTCTTCTTTTCGTCTCTCTATCTCTCTCTCTATCTATATACATACAAACACGGAATGGGACTGCACTTCCAGACTGGACTGGGTACACATCCCATGACCCTGCAAAATGCTCAGCCCTGGGTGCTCAATGGAACTCAAAGGAAGCTGTGCTGTCCCCAGAGTCACAGGCAGTTAAAGGGACAGTCTAGGCCAAAAAAAACTTTCATGATTCAGATAGAGCATGTCATTTTAAACAATTTTCCAATTTACTTTTATCACCAATTTTGCTTTGTTCTCTTGATATTCTTAGTTGAAAGCATAACCTAGGAGGTTCATATGCTAATTTCTTAGACTTTGAAGGCCACCTCTTAAGAATTCATTTTAACAGTTTTTCACCACTAGAGGCAGTGCTGGAAAATAATGGTGGCCACACAAAAACAGAATTTATGTTTACCTGATAAATTACTTTCTCCAACGGTGTGTCCGGTCCACGGCGTCATCCTTACTTGTGGGATATTCTCTTCCCCAACAGGAAATGGCAAAGAGCCCAGCAAAGCTGGTCACATGATCCCTCCTAGGCTCCGCCTTCC
This sequence comes from Bombina bombina, assembly GCF_027579735.1. Taxonomy (NCBI): domain Eukaryota; kingdom Metazoa; phylum Chordata; class Amphibia; order Anura; family Bombinatoridae; genus Bombina; species Bombina bombina. The sequence goes on from NC_069502.1 coordinate 1,202,091,021, forward strand.
CCAGTCATTCGACCGACGTAAAGGAGGAATATTTGCATAGGAGAAATCATATGATACCGTGGTGACTGTAGTTAAAGAAAATAAATCATCAGACCTGATTAAAAAACCAGGGCGGGCCGTGGACCGGACACACCGTTGGAGAAAGTAATTTATCAGGTAAGTATAAATTCTGTTTTCTCCAACATTGGTGTGTCCAGTCCACGGCGTCATCCTTACTTGTGGGAACCAATACCAAAGCTTTAGGACACGGATGATGGGAGGGAGCAAATCAGGTCACCTAGATGGAAGGCACCACGGTTTGCAAAACCTTTCTCCCAAAAATAGCCTCAGAAGAAGCAAAAGTATCAAATTTGTAAAAGTTGGTAAAAGTGTGCAGTGAAGACCAAGTCGCTGCCTTACATATCTGATCAACAGAAGCCTCGTTCTTAAAGACCCATGTGGAAGCCACGGCCCTAGTGGAATGAGCTGTGATTCTTTCAGGAGGCTGCCGTCCGGCAGTCTCATAAGCCAAACTGATGATGCTTTTAAGCCAAAAAGATAGAGAGGTAGAAGTTGCTTTTTGACCTCTCCTTTTACTAGAATAAACAACAAACAAGGAAGATGTTTGTCTGAAATCCTTTGTAGCATCTAAATAGAATTTTAGAGCACGGACAACGTCCAAATTGTGTAACAAACGTTCCTTCTATGAAACTGGATTCGGACACAAAGAAGGTACAACTATCTCCTGGGTAATATTTTTGTTGGAAACAACCTTCGGAAGAAAACCAGGCTCAGTACGTAAAACCACCTTATCTGCATGGACCAGATAGGGCGGAGAACACTGCAGAGCAGATAACTCTGAAACACTTCTAGCGGAAGAAATTGCAACCTAAAACAAAACTTTCCAAGATAATAACTTAATATCTACGGAATGAAAGGGTTCAAACGGAACCCCTTGAAGAACTGAAAGAACTAGATTAAGACTCCAGGGAAGAGTCAAAGGTCTGTAAACAGGCTTGATTCTAACCAGAGCCTGAACAAACGCTTAAACGTCTGGCACAGCTGCCAGCCTTTTGTGAAGTAAAACAGATAAAGCAGAGATCTGTCCCTTCAGAGAACTCGCAGAAAATCCTTTCTCCAAACCTTCTTGTAGAAAGGAAAGAATCTTAGGAATTTTTATCTTGTTCCATGGGAATCCTTTAGATTCACACCAACAGATATATTTTTTCCATATATTATGGTAAATTTTTCTAGTTACAGGCTTTCTAGCCTGAATAAGAGTATCTATTACAGAATCTGAAAACCCACGCTTTGATAAAATCAAGCGTTCAAACTCCAAGCAGTCAGTTGGAGGAAAACCAGATTCGGATGTTCGAATGGACCCTGAATAAGAAGGTCCTGTCTCAAAGGTAGCTTCCATGGTGGAGCCGATGACACATTCACCAGGTCTGCATACCAAGTCCTGCGTGGCCACACAGGAACTATCAAGGTCACCGAAGCCCTCTCCAGATTGATCCTGGCTACCAGCCTGGGAATGAGAGGAAACGGTGGGAATACATAAGCTAGGTTGAAGATCCAAGGTGCTACTATTGTATCCAATAGAGTCGCCTTGGATCCCTGGATTTGGACCCGTAACAAGGGACCATGAAGTTCTGACGAGAGGCCATCAGAACCATGTCTGGAATGCCCCATAATTGAGTTATTTGGGCAAAGATTTCCAGATGGAGTTCCCACTCCCCCGGAAGCTCCTCCATCGCCAGGGAACTCCTTGTTACCCCCTGATGGTTGATATATGTAACAGTCGTCATGATGTCTGATTGAAACCTTATGAATTTGGCCTTTGCTAGTCGAGGCCAAGCCTTGAGAGCATTGAATATCGCTCTCAGTTCCATTATGTTTATCGGGAGAAGAGAGTCTTCCCGAAACCATAGACCCTGAGTTTTCAGGGGTTCCCAGACCGCGCCCCAGCCCACCAGACTGGCGTCGGTCGTGACAATGACCTACTCTGGTCTGCGGAAGCTCATTCCCTGTGACAGGTTGTCCAGGGTCAGCCACCAACGGAGTGAATCTCTGGTTATTTGATCTACTTGTATCGTCGGAGACAAGTCTGTATAATCCCCATTCCACTGTCTGAGCATGCACAGGTGCAATGGTCTTAGATGAATTCGTGCAAAAGGAACTATGTCCATTGCCGCAACCATCAAACCTATTACTTCCATGGACTGCGCTATGGAAGGAAGAAGAACAGAATGAAGTACCTGACAAGAGCTTAGAAGTTTTGATTTTCTGGCCTCTGTCAGAAAAACCTTCATTTCTAAGGAAACTATTATTGTTCCCAAGAAGGGAACTCTTGTTGACGGGGACAGAGAACTTTTTTCTATGTTCACTTTCCACCTGTGAGATCTGAGAAAGGCTAGGACAATGTCCGTATGAGCCCTTGCTTTTGACAGAGACGACACTTGAATCAGGATGTCGTCCAAGTAAGGTACTACTGCAATGCCCCTTGGTCTTAGCACCGCTAGAAGGGACCCTAGTACCCTTGTGAAAATCCTTGGAGCAGTGGCTAATCCGAATGGAAGTGCCACAGGTAATGCTTGTCCAGAAAGGCGAACCTTAGGAACCGAAAATGTTCCTTGTGGATAGGAATACGTAGGTACGCATCCTTGAAGTCCACCGTGGTCATGAATTGACCTTCCTGGATGGTAGGAAGGATCGTTCGAATGGTTTCCATTTTGAATGATGAAACCCTTAGAAACTTGTTTAGAATCTTGAGATCCAAAATAGGTCTGAATGTTCCCTCTTTTTTGGGAATTATGAACAGGTTGGAGTAAAAACCCATCCCTTGTTCTCCTAATGGAACAGGATGAATCACTCCCATGCTTAACAGGTCTTCTACACAGTGTAAGAATGCCTGTTCGAAGATAATTGAGACCCGTGGAACCTTCCCCTTGGGGGTAGTTCCCTGAATTCCAGGAGATAACCTTGAGAAACTATTTCTAGCGCCCAAGGATCCTGAACATCTCTTGCCCCAGCCTGAGCAAAGAGAGAAAGTCTGCCCCCCACCAGATCCTTCCCAGATCGGGGGCCAACACTTCATGCTGTTTTGGTAGCAGTGGCAGGTGACTTGGCCTGCTTACCCTTGTTCCAGCCTTGCATCGGCCTCCAGGCTGGCTTGGTTTGAGAAGTATTACCCTCTTGCTTAGAGGGTGTAGAATTTGAGGCTGGTCCGTTTCTGCGAAAGGGACGAAAATTTGGCTTCTTTTTAGCCTTAAAAGACCTATCCAGAGGAAGGGCGTGGCCCTTTCCCCCAGTGATGTCTGAAATAATCTCTTTCAAGTCAGGGCCAAACAGTGTTTTACCCTTGAAAGGGATGTTAAGCAAAAGCGCTCTGCGCGCCACGATAGCAAACCCTGAATTATTCGCCGCTAATCTAGCTAATTGCAAAGCGGCATCTAAAATAAAAAAGAGTTAGCCAATTTAAGAGCTTGAACTCTGTCCAAAACCTCCTCGTACGAAGATTCTTTATTGAGCGACTTTTCTAGTTCTTCGAACCAGAAACACGCAGCTGTAGTGACAGGAACAATGCATGAAATTGGTTGTAGAAGGTAACCTTGCTGAACAAACATCTTTTTAAGCAAACCCTCTAACCTTTAATCCATAGGATCTTGAAAGCACAACTATCTTCTATAGGAATAGAAGTGTGTTTGCTTAGAGTAGAAACCGCCCCCTCGACCTTGGGGACTGTATGCTATAAGTCCTTTCTGGGGTCGACTATAGGAACTAATTTCTTAAATATAGGGGGAGGACAAAAAGGTATGCCGGGCCTTTCCCACTCCTTATTTACTATGTCCGCCACCCGCTTGGGTATAGGAAAAACATCGGGAGGCACCGGAACCTCTAGGAACTTGTCCATCTTACCTAATTTCTCTGGAATGACCAAATTGTCACAATCATCCAGAGTAGATAATACCTCCTTAAGTAGTGCGTGGAGATGTTGAAATTTAAATTTAAAAGTTACAATATCAGGTTCTGCTTGTTGAGAAATTTTCCCTGAATCTGAAATTTCTCCCTCAGACAAAACCTCCCTCCTGGCCCCTTCAGATAGGTGTGAGGGTATGTCAGAACAGATATCATCAGCGTCCTCTTGCTCTTCAGTGTTTAAAACAGAGCAATCACGCTTTCTCTGATAAGTAGGCATTTTGGAAAAACTGCATGCAATAGAATTATCCATTACAGCCATTAATTGTTGTATGGTAATAAGTATTGGCGCACTAGATGTACTAGGGGCCTCTTGCGTGGGCAAAACTGGTGTAGACACAGAAGGGGATGATGCAGTACCATGCTTACTCCCCTCATTAGAGGAATCATCTTGGGCAATATCATATCTATGGCATTATTATCCCTACTTTGTTTGGACATTATGACACAAATATATCACATATATTTAAATGGGGAGACACATTGGCTTTCATACATATAGAACATCGTTATCTGATGGTTCAGACATGTTAAACAGGCTTAAACTTGTCAACAAAGCACAAAAAAACAGAATTTATGTTTACCTGATAAATTACTTTCTCCAACGGTGTGTCCGGTCCACGGCGTCATCCTTACTTGTGGGATATTCTCTTCCCCAACAGGAAATGGCAAAGAGCCCAGCAAAGCTGGTCACATGATCCCTCCTAGGCTCCGCCTTCCCCAGTCATTCGACCGACGTAAAGGAGGAATATTTGCATAGGAGAAACCATATGATACCGTGGTGACTGTAGTTAAAGAAAATAAATTATCAGACCTGATTAAAAAACCAGGGCGGGCCGTGGACCGGACACACCGTTGCAGAAAGTAATTTATCAGGTAAACATAAATTCTGTTTTCTCCAACATAGGTGTGTCCGGTCCACGGCGTCATCCTTACTTGTGGGAACCAATACCAAAGCTTTAGGACACGGATGAAGGGAGGGAGCAAATCAGGTCACCTAGATGGAAGGCACCACGGCTTGCAAAACCTTTCTCCCAAAAATAGCCTCAGAAGAAGCAAAAGTATCAAACTTGTAAAATTTAGTAAAAGTGTGCAGTGAAGACCAAGTCGCTGCCTTACATATCTGATCAACAGAAGCCTCGTTCTTGAAGGCCCATGTGGAAGCCACAGCCCTAGTGGAATGAGCTGTGATTCTGTCAGGAGGCTGCCGTCCGGCAGTCTCGTAAGCCAATCTGATGATGCTTTTAATCCAAAAAGAGAGAGAGGTAGAAGTTGCTTTTTGACCTCTCCTTTTACCAGAATAAACAACAAACAAGGAAGATGTTTGTCTAAAATCCTTTGTAGCATCTAAATAGAATTTTAGAGCACGAACAACATCCAAATTGTGCAACAAACGTTCCTTCTTTGAAACTGGATTCGGACACAAAGAAGGCACGACTATCTCCTGGTTAATGTTTTTGTTAGAAACAACTTTCGGAAGAAAACCAGGTTTAGTACGTAAAACCACCTTATCTGCATGGAACACCAGATAAGGAGGAGAACACTGCAGAGCAGATAATTCTGAAACTCTTCTAGCAGAAGAAATTGCAACCAAAAACAAAACTTTCCAAGATAATAACTTAATATCAATGGAATGTAAGGGTTCAAACGGAACCCCCTGAAGAACTGAAAGAACTAAATTGAGACTCCAAGGAGGAGTCAAAGGTTTGTAAACAGGCTTGATTCTAACCAGAGCCTGAACAAAGGCTTGAACATCTGGCACAGCAGCCAGCTTTTTGTGAAGTAACACAGACAAGGCAGAAATCTGTCCCTTCAAGGAACTTGCAGATAATCCTTTCTCCAAACCTTCTTGAAGAAAGGATAGAATCTTAGGAATTTTTACCTTGTCCCAAGGGAATCCTTTAGATTCACACCAACAGATATATTTTTTCCATATTTTGTGGTAAATTTTTCTAGTTACAGGCTTTCTGGCCTGAACAAGAGTATCAATGACAGAATCTGAGAATCCTCGCTTTGATAAGATCAAGCGTTCAATCTCCAAGCAGTCAGTTGGAGTGAGACCAGATTCGGATGTTCGAACGGACCTTGAACAAGAAGGTCTCGTCTCAAAGGTAGCTTCCATGGTGGAGCCGATTACATATTCACCAGGTCTGCATACCAAGTCCTGCGTGGCCACGCAGGAGCTATCAAGATCACCGATGCCCTCTCCTGATTGATCCTGGCTACCAGCCTGGGGATGAGAGGAAACGGCGGGAATACATAAGCTAGTTTGAAGGTCCAAGGTGCCACTAGTGCATCTACTAGAGTCGCCTTGGGATCCCTGGATCTGGACCCGTAGCAAGGAACCTTGAAGTTCTGACGAGAGGCCATCAGATCCATGTCTGGAATGCCCCACAGTTGAGTAATTTGGGCAAAGATTTCCGGATGGAGTTCCCACTCCCCCGGATGAAATGTCTGACGACTCAGAAAATCCGCTTCCCAATTTTCCACTCCTGGGATGTGGATTGCAGACAAGTGGCAGGAGTGAGTCTCCGCCCATTGAATGATTTTGGTCACTTCTTCCATCGCCAGGGAACTCCTTGTTCCCCCCTGATGGTTGATGTACGCAACAGTTGTCATGTTGTCTGATTGAAACCGTATGAACTTGGCCTTTGCTAGCTGAGGCCAAGCCTTGAGAGCATTGAATATCGCTCTCAGTTTCAGAATATTTATCGGTAGAAGAGATTCTTCCCGAGACCAAAGACCCTGAGCTTTCAGGGGTCCCCAGACCGCGCCCCAGCCCACCAGACTGGCGTCGGTCGTGACAATGACCCACTCTGGTCTGCGGAAGCTCATCCCCTGTGACAGGTTGTCCAGGGACAGCCACCAACGGAGTGAATCTCTGGTCCTCTGATTTACTTGTATCGTCGGAGACAAGTCTGTATAGTCCCCATTCCACTGACTGAGCATGCACAGTTGTAATGGTCTTAGATGAATGCGCGCGAAAGGAACTATGTCCATTGCCGCTACCATCAAACCTATTACTTCCATGCACTGCGCTATGGAAGGAAGAGGAACAGAATGAAGTATTTGACAAGAGTTCAGAAGTTTTGTTTTTCTGGCCTCTGTCAGAAAAATCCTCATTTCTAAGGAGTCTATTATTGTTCCCAAGAAGGGAACCCTTGTTGACGGAGATAGAGAACTCTTTTCTACGTTCACTTTCCATCCGTGAGATCTGAGAAAGGCCAGGACAATGTCCGTGTGAGCCTTTGCTTGAGGAAGGGACGACGCTTGAATCAGAATGTCGTCCAAGTAAGGTACTACTGCAATGCCCCTTGGTCTTAGCACAGCTAGAAGGGACCCTAGTACCTTTGTGAAAATCCTTGGAGCAGTGGCTAATCCGAACGGAAGTGCCACAAACTGGTAATGCTTGTCCAGGAATGCGAACCTTAGGAACCAATGATGTTCCTCGTGGATAGGAATATGTAGATACGCATCCTTTAAATCCACCGTGGTCATGAATTGACCTTCCTGGATGGAAGGAAGAATTGTTCGAATGGTTTCCATTTTGAACGATGGAACCTTGAGAAACTTGTTTAGGATCTTGAGATCTAAGATTAGTCTGAACGTTCCCTCTTTTTTGGGAACTACGAACAGATTGGAGTAGAACCCCATCCCTTGTTCCTTTAATGGAACAGGATGAATCACTCCCATTTTTAACAGGTCTTCTACACAATGCAAGAATGCCTGTTTTTTTATGTGGTCTGAAGACAATTGAGACCTGTGGAACCTCCCCCTTGGGGGAAGCCCCTTGAATTCCAGAAGATAACCTTGGGAGACTATTTCTAGCGCCCAAGGATCCAGAACATCTCTTGCCCAAGCCTGAGCGAAGAGAGAGAGTCTGCCCCCCACCAGATCCGGTCCCGGATCGGGGGCCAACATCTCATGCTGTCTTGGTAGCAGTGGCAGGTTTCTTGGCCTGCTTTCCTTTGTTCCAGCCTTGCATTGGTCTCCAGGCTGGTTTGGCTTGAGAAGTATTACCCTCCTGCTTAGAGGACGTAGCACTTGGGGCTGGTCCGTTTCTGCGAAAGGGACGAAAATTAGGTTTATTTTTGGCCTTGAAAGACCTATCCTGAGGAAGGGCGTGGCCCTTGCCCCCAGTGATATCAGAGATAATCTCTTTCAAGTCAGGGCCAAACAGCGTTTTCCCCTTGAAAGGAATGTTAAGCAATTTGTTCTTGGAAGACGCATCCGCTGACCAAGATTTTAACCAAAGCGCTCTGCGCGCCACAATAGCAAACCCAGAATTTTTCGCCGCTAACCTAGCCAATTGCAAAGTGGCGTCTAGGGTGAAAGAATTAGCCAATTTGAGAGCACGAATTCTGTCCATAATCTCCTCATAAGAAGAAGAATTATTATTGATCGCCTTTTCTAGCTCATCGAACCAGAAACACGCGGCTGTAGTGACAGGGACAATGCATGAAATTGGTTGTAGAAGGTAACCTTGCTGAACAAACATCTTTTTAAGCAAACCTTCTAATTTTTTATCCATAGGATCTTTGAAAGCACAACTATCTTCTATGGGTATAGTGGTGCGTTTGTTGAGAGTAGAAACCGCCCCCTCGACCTTGGGGACTGTCTGCCATAAGTCCTTTCTGGGGTCGACCATAGGAAACAATTTTTTAAATATGGGGGGAGGGACGAAAGGTATACCGGGCCTTTCCCATTCTTTATTTACAATGTCCGCCACCCGCTTGGGTATAGGAAAAGCTTCGGGGGGCCCCGGGACCTCTAGGAACTTGTCCATTTTACATAGTTTCTCTGGAATGACCAAATTCTCACAATCATCCAGAGTGGATAACACCTCCTTAAGCAGAGCGCGGAGATGTTCCAACTTAAATTTAAATGTAATCACATCAGGTTCAGCTTGTTGAGAAATTTTCCCTGAATCTGAAATTTCTCCCTCAGACAAAACCTCCCTGGCCCCCTCAGACTGGTGTAGGGGCCCTTCAGAACCAATATCATCAGCGTCCTCATGCTCTTCAGTATTTTCTAAAACAGAGCAGTCGCGCTTTCGCTGATAAGTGGGCATTTTGGCTAAAATGTTTTTGATAGAATTATCCATTACAGCCGTTAATTGTTGCATAGTAAGGAGTATTGGCGCGCTAGATGTACTAGGGGCCTCCTGTGTGGGCAAGACTGGTGTAGACGAAGGAGGGGATGATGCAGTACCATGCTTACTCCCCTCACTTGAGGAATCATCTTGGGCATCATTTTCTCTAAATTTTGTGTCACATAAATCACATCTATTTAAATGAGAAGGAACCTTGGCTTCCCCACATTCAGAACACAGTCTATCTGGTAGTTCAGACATGTTAAACAGGCATAAACTTGATAACAAAGTACAAAAAACGTTTTAAAATAAAACCGTTACTGTCACTTTAAATTTTAAACTGAACACACATTATTACTGCAATTGCGAAAAAGTATGAAGGAATTGTTCAAAATTCACCAAAATTTCACCACAGTGTCTTAAAGCCTTAAAAGTATTGCACACCAAATTTGGAAGCTTTAACCCTTAAAATAACGGAACCGGAGCCGTTTTTATATTTAACCCCTTTACAGTCCCTGGTATCTGCTTTGCTGAGACCCAACCAAGCCCAAAGGGGAATACGATACCAAATGACGCCTTCAGAAAGTCTTTTCTATGTATCAGAGCTCCTCACACATGCATCTGCATGTCATGCTTCTCAAAAACAAGTGCGCAATACAGGCGCGAAAATGAGACTCTGCCTATGATTAGGGAAAGCCCCTAGAGAATAAGGTGTCCAATACAGTGCCTGCCGGTTATTTTACAAAATTCCCAAGATTAAAATAATTCCTCAAGGCTATGGAGTATAAAATATGTTTATATATAAATCGATTTAGCCCAGAAAATGTCTACAGTCTTAAAAAGCCCTTGTGAAGCCCTTTTTTTCTGTCTGTAATAAAAATGGCTTACCGGATCCCATAGGGAAAATGACAGCTTCCAGCATTACATCGTCTTGTTAGAATGTGTCATACCTCAAGCAGCAAAAGTCTGCTCACTGTTCCCCCAACTGAAGTTAATTCCTCTCAACAGTCCTGTGTGGAAACAGCCATCGATTTTAGTAACGGTTGCTAAAATCATTTTCCTCTTACAAACAGAAATCTTCATCTCTTTTCTGTTTCAGAGTAAATAGTACATACCAGCACTATTTTAAAATAACAAACTCTTGATTGAATAATAAAAACTACAGTTAAACACTAAAAAACTCTAAGCCATCTCCGTGGAGATGTTGCCTGTACAACGGCAAAGAGAATGACTGGGGAAGGCGGAGCCTAGGAGGGATCATGTGACCAGCTTTGCTGGGCTCTTTGCCATTTCCTGTTGGGGAAGAGAATATCCCACAAGTAAGGATGACGCCGTGGACCGGACACACCTATGTTGGAGAAACGTTTTACAATAAAACCGTTACTGTCCCTTTAAATTTCAAACTGAACACACTTTATTACTGAATATGTGAAAAAGTATGAAGGAATTGTTCAAATTTCACCAAAATTTCACCAGAGTAACTTAAAGCCTTAAAAGTATTGCACACCAAATTTGAAAGCTTTAACCCTTAAAATAACGGAACCGGAGCCGTTTATACATTTAACCCCTATACAGTCCCAGGTATCTGCTTAGCTGAGACCCAACCAAGCCCAGAGGGGAATACGATACCAAATGATGCCTTCTATAAGCTTTTTCAGTGGTTCTTAGCTCCTCACACATGCATCTGCATGCCATGCTTTCCAAAAACAACTGCGCATTAGAGGCGCGAAAATGAGGCTCTGTCTATGACTAGAAAAGGCCCCCAGTGAAAAAGGTGTCCAATACAGTGCCTGCCGTTTTTATTAAAACAATCCCCAAGATTTAACAACTATTAAAAGTAATAATCTGCCAAATATACTTAGTAAAGTAATCGTTTTAGCCCAGAAAAATGTCTACCAGTTTTTTAAGCCCTAATGAAGCCCTTTATTCTTTTACTTAAACTAAGAAAATGGCTTACCGGTTCCCATAGGGAAAATGACAGCTTCCAGCATTACCGAGTCTTGTTAGAAATGTGTCATACCTCAAGCAGCAAAAGTCTGCTCACTGTTTCCCCCAACTGAAGTTAATTCCTCTCAACAGTCCTGGTGGAAACAGCCATCGATTTTAGTAACTGTTGCTAAAATCATTTTGCTCTTACAAACAGAAATCTTCATCTCTTTCCTGTTTCAGAGTAAATAGTACATACCAGCACTATTTTAAAATAAACTCTTGATTGAAGAATAAAAACTACATTTAAACACCAAAAAACTCTAAGCCATCTCCGTGGAGATGTTGCCTGTACAACGGCAAAGAGAATGACTGGGGAAGGCGGAGCCTAGGAGGGATCATGTGACCAGCTTTGCTGGGCTCTTTGCCATTTCCTGTTGGGGAAGAGAATATCCCACAAGTAAGGATGACGCCGTGGACCGGACACACCTATGTTGGAGAAATATTGACACTTTGGGCCCAATTTGGACATTTCCACTTAGTGGTGTACTCACTTTTGTTGCCAACGGTTTAGACATTAATGGCTGTGTGTTGAGTTAATTTGAGGGGACAGCAAATTTAAACTGTTATACAGGCTGTATACTCCCTACTTTACATTGTAGCAAAGTGTAATTTCTTCAGTGATGTCACATGAAAAGATATAACAAAATATTTACAAAAATGTGAGGGGTGTACTCACTTGTGAGATACTGTACAATATATATATATATATATATATATATATATATATATATATATATATATATATATATATATATATATATATATATATATATATATATATATATATATATGAGCTAGGAAAGGGAGGGCACTCTCAGGATTTATATACATTGTGACGGTACCAACAGGATACCAAGGGTTAACACCAGGGAACAATGTCCTGCATAGGGAATCAGCAATTCACAACCCAGCCAGTTTTCAGGTTTAAAACAGAATGTCACTTATTAAAAGGCTATGCCTAGTATTTATGCAGGTCTGACCCCCCCCCCCCCCCCCCAGATGGGGGGGTTGAAAGAATATTGTACATTAGATAAAAGGGGAAGACGCCCTTTAATGAAACAATAGAATTACATTACTTAAATACTTTAAACACAAGACACTCTTGGCTCTTCTTATCACTTAGGCGTTTTCTCTCTGAAGGTGATCAAACAATGGAATTCTCAGCACTAACTAAATTATGGCTGGAGCCAGCAACTTGTATTTAGAAAATTAGCTTCTTAAAGCTAAACACAGTTAACTCCTTCAGTCCTGACAGAAGGGTCTGTCACATCTACATAGCACACAATACAGCATATAGACAACCTTTCTTACATTATAGTCCAGAAGTGGCTAGGTTTGCCACAATGCTCCCCCAGAACCAAGCCGGCATACACAGTCTGATCCCAACGGATCGGCTTGGGGATGTCCGGGGAAGCACTCACAGATCACTTTTCAAGTTCAGTTTGTCTGGACAACCCGTCGGCGTTACCGTTTTGTTTCCCTGGGCGGTAATGGATGGTAAAGTCGAAGGGCTGCAGCGCCAAACTCCAGCGCAGCAGCCTGGCATTGTCCCCGGCCACACGGTTCAGCCACACCAACGGGTTGTGATCTGTGAGTAAGGAAAAAGGTTGTCCATACAGGTACGGCTGCAACTTTTTGAGGGCCCTGATTAAAATATAAAAGGTAACAGCAACTTGTAAGTAAACAAAACTAGGTTGTAGCTCCCCAAATAGGGCTTCAGCTACCATCTCTGCATGGATGTTGGAGAGAGTAATGGCCTCGGGGTACCTAGTGGCGTAGTCCACCACGGTTAAAATGTACCTCTTCCCGAAGGGACTGGGCTTGGGTAGTCACAGGGTTAATATCAGCGGGACCCATGGGAGGATAGGCAGAAACAAGGGGGGCCAAGTCATTTCCAAGGAGAACATCAGCAGGTAAGTCCTTCTTGACCCCCACATTCACAGGTCTAGCGCCCACTCCCCAATCCAAATGTACCCTGGCAACAGGTAGGCGGAACACAATGCCCCCTGCTACCCTCACAGCCACAGTGTCTCCAGTGTGCTGTTTCTCAGACACCAAGTTCTCTTGAAGCAAGGTCATGGTAGCACCAGTATCCTGTAGACCACTGACCTCCTTCCCATTCACTTTAACCCGTTGCCGGTTATTCCGGTGGGCAGCTTGCACGGGGTCGGCTTCATGTAGGCTGCCCCAGCATTCTGGCGCCTCTAC